>NC_061062.1:6278659-6401159 GCF_021917145.1 Hypomesus transpacificus
CTGACACACACCTGGACAGACAGGGAGAAGATATTACCACCACATGGACACACAAGACATAAAAACACTTTATTACAATATAGAAATCATTCACATTTTGCATATCTAAACAGTAATTATTCAGAGTGTAATAGAACATTTACCGGTCAGGATGAATAAAATCACTGTGAACATGAGACATGTGATCATGTTGACTCCCAGTCCAGAAATGTTCAGGGACTCTGAGGAGCTCTGAGCTCTGGAGTGATCCAGAACAAGACTTCACCCCCAGTCTGGTGCTGGAGGACTTGTTGAGCTGTAGCTCCACCTACAGGACAGACACCACATCTGTTCTGATGATGCAGGAAAACAAACCCAAGGCTTACACAAACCAGTTTTTGTTCAGCTGTACAATCAGTTTGCATCACTGTGTTGGCTGACAGCACAGAAATACAGCCCGCTGTCCTCTGGTGTCAAGTCGTTCACGGTGAACGCTCCGTTCTGAGCTACAGATTTAACAGCTGAGTATTTGGTTTGACTGAGATCTCCGTAGTCCGGCTGCAGACCAACCCTTGTGAACACGATGAGCATCATGGACTCCCCTGGACGCTGTCTGAACCAGTACATCTGATTGTAACTCGCGTCTTTCTTATGGCTGCAGTTCATCTCTGCAGTTTTCTGGGCAAGACTCCAGATCGTTCCTGGCTGCTGTGTGACATAACTCTTCTGGCAGTGACCTGTGGGATGGAGATTATAATCATAGCAGAGTGGAAGTGATGCTCTTGTAAACATCTACACCGTGTGAGCGTTATCTAGTCCATCATGGAGATGTTTCCTATGTAGCCACTGACCCTACAGTACCTGTGAGCCAGAGTAGAGACAGAGACACTGGGATGAGAGCTTGGAGAGTCATGCTGGCCCTCTAGATCTGGAAAGAGCTGCTCTGAACAGAACCACTGGTGCACCTTCTCCAAACTGAGCTTCTGTAGGAATGGGAGGGCATGTGTGTGTGTGTGTCTGTGTTTGTGAGTAAAAGGCCTGCATCATCTGAGGTGCATCGGAAAGCTCCTCCTCTACATTTACATTTAGTCATTTAGCAGACGCTCTTATCCAGAGCGACTTACAGTAAGTACAGGGACATTCCCCCCGAGGCAAGTAGGGTGAAGTGCCTTGCCCAAGGACACAACGTCATTTGGCACGGCGGGGAATCGATCCGGTAAACTTCTGATTACTAGCCCGACTCCCTCACCGCTCAGCCACCTGATTCCTCTCCTCATAGCTGAGCAGAGTTCTGGCCCTGGATCAAAGCTGGTGACGGTGGCTTCATGCAGGTGTGTGGAGGAGTCCTACCACAAAGACAGCACAGTCTGGGGGATGTTTTTGTATTGAACAGGGGGGATTTACACCACTGTGGAGACTAGCAGCACAGAAATACACTGCACTGCTCTCTGAAGAGAGCTGCTCTAGGGTTAATGTGCAGGTTTGGCCTTGGTTTGCACTTCCTTTCATCTTGAACCCAGTTTCAGGATTGCCTGAGTCTGCTAGCATGTATCCCAGATACACTAGTTCCATAATGTTGGATTGTTTATACCAGTAAATGCGATTGTAACCCTGGATATCATGTCGGCAGTTAAATTCAGCAGAATCTCCCAGGTTCTTCAACAAGGCTGCAGGATTCTGGTGAACTTGGTCACTCAGAGACGAACCTGCAGAGGAGAGAAGACAAGATGTTTTTGCCTTTATTAAAAAAGTAACACGTAGGCAAATGAATTAAAAATGCCATGAATATAAACTCACTTGAACCCCAGACAGCATGAATGGATATGCTGATGAGCAGGATGATCATGGTGCTCCTGTCTGCTGAAGCTCTACCAGTGAGGCTTCATTCAGATAAGTAGAGACTTGTTCTGACCTGTTACTGCTGGAACACTGTTGTCTTTACTGGGACTGGCTTTGATTCTGTGTTGGTTTGTTGGATTGATACATGTGCAGGAAAGCACTTTGTAACGGTTTCTTAAGTTCTGTTCACATGAAGTCTGCTTACTGACTGAGAGGGAGGAGGCTGTCTACCACTGAGCTACACCCACCCCCTGCTGTGTCACAGTGACTCTGCCCAGAGGAGGTGGATGGAGGGAGTGTCAGCAGAACACACTGTCATCTCACATGACGTCACTCAGGACCTTTCAGGAGAAGTCTGAGGCAACAGCAACATTAGAGACGTGAGGATTAATGGAACTAGAGAGCCCCCTACAGTCCATAATGGGGATAAACATCATCAGATGGTTCATCATTCTGAATTAAGATCAAAACTCACTGGGGTTTTTGTGCAGCTGCACATGATATCTGTATCACTGTGTTCACTCACAGCACAGAAGTACATGCCGTTGTCTTCTGGTAAAGAGTTCTTCACTGTCAAAGATCCCCTCTCTGCTCCTGTCCTGGTGATTGAGAATTTGTGCTCACTGACATCTCCATAGTCAGGATTACTGCTGGGCACACTGAACACAACCAGCTTCATCCCCTGTCCTGGTAACTGTCTGTACCAGTACATCTGGTAGTATGAAGCACCCATGGTGTGACTGCAGTCCATGTCAGCAGGCTGCCCCTTGATTGACCAGAGGATGCTGGGGGTCTGGGTGACATCACTCCCCTCAGAGAGACCTGGAGACACAGAGACCAAAACCAGGACATGACGATGACTTGATAAACCACCGTTGAGGTCCACCAGCTCAGCTAGACCTGAGAATGAATCTCTCCACATTGTAGCAGAGAGAACAGTTCCTGGACAGTACCTGCAGCCCCCAGTAGCAACACAGAGACTGGGATGACAAGAGAGATCATGGATGAGGATGTCAGAGCTGAACACATCTCAGCAACTGACCAGAAACATGACTGAGCTGTGCTTCTCTCTCTGGAGGGAGGAAATGACGTGACTCTGAAGAAGCCCTCCTGATCTCCACCTCCAGTCCTGTCACCTCCTCCACCAGGTTAGATGCTGTTTCTCTGTGTGTCCTCAGAACAAGTCAGACTGCAGTTGAACCTTTATCAGCAGATCACCAGTGTGGTGGTGTGTGAGCGTTGATCAAAGTGCTGCTCCTGATTCCCTGGCAGACGTTAGCCCCAGGTGTAGAGAGGGAGCCAGCCTCAGACTGGCTGCTCACACACTGATCACCACTCTTATCACAGGAGGGTTTTTGTAGAGGAGAGAAGGAGGGTGCATCACTGTGCAGACTAGCAGCACAGAAATACACTGCTCCGTCACTTGGAGAGAGTGTGGAGATGGAGAGCTTTGACTCGCTACGCCCATCTCCCTCAAAGCTGATTTGTCCTTTCACATCTTCTTCTGGATATGGAGAATCAATATACAAATAACCAAGTAGCTGGAGAGCCCCATCTAAATGTTGTTTGTACCAGAGGATACGATCATAGCTTTTAACGCTGTGTGAACAAAGGATCTCTTTGTCAACAGAGTCTCCCAGGTTCTTGATCAGAGCAGAGGGGGTCTGCTGAACTGACTGACTGGCAGAGGAACCTGTGGAGAGAAACAGTGGTGATGAGATAAACTAAAACCATGATTCTGTTTTTCTCTCTGAAATGTTGTGCTGCTCACCCTTGATGCAGGGCAGACAGAGAGAGCAGAGGATGAAGGCTAGGATCATGGTGAACAGTCTTCTGTTGTTGGACGACCTGATGACCTGCTGGCATTCAGCATGGTCCTGTACATGAAGAGGATGAGGGCGGGGCTACCAGAGTGACATCACAACTGTCACCTCAGTACCAACATCCTCAATCTTCAAAAGTTGAGGTCTGTCTCCCCCTGCTGACTCAGTGTTCAACCCATCTCCTCATTACATACACACAATCTAACATTTCACAGCTTTAAATCCAAAGCAGCACATTCAGAGAGAGGGTGATCATCCACAATGTGGTTAGCATAGTTTCTTCCAGGCTGTCTTGCACTGAGCTACCCCCAACCCCTTCTGTGTCATCACATGGTAGTTCATGGTACCTGAAGAAGGAAGTGTTGGTTTGCTTAGGTTAACGGTTGATGATGTTGTTTGTTGATGTTGCCATGCATCAATTAAAATCTTTATTTGAATCAACATTGCACTGTAGAAGCATGTGGTCAATATGTCAACTTTATTAAGGTTCATTGGTTCAAGGTTGATAAGGTTCATGTTTGAGGAAAAGCCGGTAGATGTAGTGGAGATGATTGATTGATGATGATGATGATGATTTACTTTATTGATCCCCAATGGGGAAACTGGTTTGCCACCATAGTCTGTACAACATACAAAACAGGAATACAGTAACAACATAAAACAAGCATAGTCACAGGGGGAGTGTGGTCCACTACCACAGTAAAAATAGAAGGTTAAAACAGGGAATACATAACAATATAACAATACTATGATGTGCAAATGAGCAATGTGCAGTAATACAATCAAATCAAATCAAATCAAATCAAATCAGCAGTCATGATTAAAAAGCCTAGCTGCTGCAGGAACAAAAGACCTCCTGAATCTCTCTGTAGAGCACTTTGGTAACAGGAGACGTTTGCTCCTTCCACTTCTAACAAAAGTGCAGTGCAGGGGGTGGTCGTCATGTGACAGGACAGTCCTAAGCTTCCTCCTGGTTCTCTGCTCCGTGATGACCTCCAGAGAATCAGGGCTCATACCAATAATGGATCCTGCCTTTTTTATCAGTTTGTTGACCCTGTTCCTGTCCTCTACTGTCAAGCTGCCACCCCAACAAACAACAGCATAAAAAAGGACACTTGCAACAATACCGTGATAAAAAACATTAAGAAGTGATCTGCTGATTTCAAATGACCTGAGTTTCCTTAAAAAAAACAATCTGGACTGGGCCTTTTTAAAAATGACACTGGTGTTCAATTTCCAGTCAAGTGTACTGTCCAGATGTACACCAAGATATTTGTACGAGGGGACCACCTCAACTGACTGTCCCCTAATGAGGATGGGGGCTGCCTGTGCTTTTTTCTTTCTAAAATCAATAATGAGCTCCTTCGTCTTATCAATATTAAGAATCAGGTGGGCATCCTCACACCAACTGACAAAGCTATCAACTTCTGTTTGGTAAGCCGTATTGGCATCTTTAGTTATATAGCCAACTAGGGCAGAGTCATCCGAAAATTTTTGTAAATGACAAAGTTCACTGCTATGCCTGTGGTCAGAGGTGTACATAGAAAATAAAAACGGAGATAGAACCGTACCTTGTGGGGCCCCAGTATTTGTGGTAATAATGCCAGAGCTAGTACCATGAAGCCGTACAAACTGGGGTCTACTAGTGAGGTAGTCTGTGACCCATGCAACAGTGGAGCTGTTGAGGTTAAAATGTAAAAGCTTGCTGGCTAAAATATGTGGCTGCAGTGTGTTAAAAGCACTAGAAAAATCAAAAAACATTATTCGTACAGATGCATAGGTTTGCTCCAGATGGCTGTATACTCTGTGCAACAGGTAGAGGAGGGCATCGTCCACACCCAGCCCTTCTCTATAGGCAAACTGTAGTGGGTCCTGAAAGGCACAGACCTGCTTCTTTAAGTGCCCTAGTACAGTCCTTTCAAAACATTTCATTAAGTGAGAGGTTAAGGCAATAGGTCTCATGTCTTTAAGTGCTCTGGCGTTAGGTTTCTTAGGCACGGGCACAATACATGAGGTTTTCCATGAAACTGGAATTTTAGACAGGGACAGAGACAAAGAAAATATAAAATGCAATACTGTACACAGCTGATCAGCACATACTTTTAAAACTCGTGGCATGACCCCATCCGGACCAGGTGCCTTATTTACATTGAGCCTTAAAAGCTGTGAGCGTACTTCATCCACTGTGACCGGTATAGGGGGACAGGGGCTGAGGTTACCCCTCGACTCCCCCAGGGTGGAGTGGGTTGCCATGTCCACAGCTGGGAGGTCCATGGTTTCAAACCGGGCAAAGAATTGGTTGGCCTCATCCGGTGTGAAAGTACCCTCCTTGAGGTGAGAACTGGCAGTGCCATAACCTGTTATTGACTTAAGGCCCCTCCATAGACCTTTAGTGTCGCACTCCTCAAGTTTATTTTCCACCTTTACCTTAAAATCCCTCTTACCCTGCCTTATGACCTGTTTAAGATGTTTCTGTGCTGATTTAATTTTTTCCCTATCTCTGCTCATGAAGGCAGCCTTTTTGTTGTTAATAGCACTCTTTATTTCCTTAGTGACCCACGGCTTGTTGTTTGTGAAGAGTTTGATGGTTTTACATGGGATGATCATGTCAGTACAGAACTTTATATAATCAGAAACACAATCAGCCACACTGTCAATCCGGTTAAAACTATCAAAATTGTCCTCGTCCTTAAACACGGACCAGTCTGTGCTTTCGAAGCAGGCCTTTAATTCTTCACATGCCTCCGTAGACCACTCACGAACTGATTTGGTGGATGTGGGTTGTTTTCGGGCCTGTGTGGTGTATTTGGTTGAAAGCAGCACTAGGTTATGGTCAGAGCTGCCAAGTGGTGGCAGAGCAGTGGATGTGTAACTGTCTTTGATGTTGGCATAAAACAAATCGATAGTCCTGTGATTCCTTGTTGGACATGTAACAAACTGCTTGAAGGATGGCAGTGTGGAGGAGAGGGTGCAGTGGTTGAAATCACCATTTATAATAATGAGAGCATCTGGAGTGTGACTTAAGAGACTGTGAGCAGCTCTGGCTATAGTGTCATTTGCAAGTTTTGCATTTGCAGATGGTGGGATGTATACAACCAGAACAATGACATTGGAAAATTCGCGAGGAAGATAGTAGGGCCTGCAACTCACCGCCAGCAATTCAATGTTCTTGTCGCACACTCTCTCCTTAATTGTGATGTGCCCAGAGTGACACCACTGTTCATTCACATACAGGCAGACTCCGCCTCCCGTCCGCTTGCCTGTCATGACGTGATCCCTATCCTGTCGGATAATTGTGAAGCCATCCATGTCCGTGTAATCCATAGGAATTGTGTCATTAAGCCAAGACTCCATAAAACAAAGCAGGCTGCTTTGCCGAAACATCCGATCGTATTTCAGAAGCCCTGCGAGTTCATCAACTTTGTTCGCTAGGGAGCGAACGTTACCCATAATCACCGATGGTAGAACAGGCTTAAATTTCCTCAACCTGTTTTTCACCCGCATGCCGCTCCGTCGGCCTCTTTTCCTCCGCTTCAGCTCTGGGGGTAGATCCAGGGGAGGGGGGGTACAGATCGCCGCAGCATCCCGAATGCTGCGTAGTTCATCCGGGCTGTATGTGTACGTGGACGCGGCCGGAGCAGCCACCCCCTGGGCTCGCACAGCCTCACAAACAAATTCCGTCCACAGGAAAAACCACAAGAAAAGTCCAAGCGCGCAAACTTTTTGACCAAACATTTTACTAATTGGAAGTTCACCACACATCTACCACTGTGACAGCTTAAAACAGTTAAGTAAAACAAGAAACGAGGAACATAAAAACATAAACACAGAGCCAGGTAGCGAGTCGCCGACAGGGCAGGCGCAGGGTCTCTCTATAAAAAGCAACAAAAAGAGGGAGAATTCAGATTTCCCTCCAGGCGGCCGCCATGTCTGATCTGAGGCCCCAACTGAAGGTGTAGACTACGTATCCTCAAAGGCCTTTATGTTACGGTCGGCCTCCTTGTTCAGTTTCTCCACATAAGCTTCAATCTCAGCCAGTCTGGCTCTTTTTTTTTTCCTCTTTTGTTGCCTTCTTTTTTGGTTTTACTTTCTGCCAGAACTGTCTCCAGAAACCACGTTTCTTCTCCTTGTCTGTTTACAAGAGACAAGCATTAAATACTTCAACGTGGTTTAGAGCACACAGAATAACGATTGTCAAGCCTACAACAGTGTCTCAATTAAATCATTCTGACATCATTATATAGTACACTTTCACATCACAAAAACATTTCTTACTTGTCTCTGACTGTGCCTTATCTGACTCATCCGTCTCTGACTCTTCCTTATCTGACTCTTCAGTCTCTGTCACTTCCTTCTCTGACCCTTCCTTCTCTGTCACTTCCTTTTCTGTCACTTCCTTCTCTGACACTTCCTTCTCTGTCACTTCCTTCTCTGGCCCCCACGCATTCTTAACCTTCTCTCTGCTTTTGCGTTTCATTTCTGCATCGTCCTTCTTTACGACTGTGCAATCCTCCTTGGTATCTGCTATTTTCTCCTCCTTGAGTTTCTCTTGCCTTTTCATTTCTAGTTCCATCTCTTTTATTCTTTGCTCCTCTTCTCTCCTGTACTGACTCCTTTCCTCGATGGCTCTCCTATTCTCTTTCTCCTCATGACTGCTAGTCTATGCTTCTCCTGCCACTGTCGTCTTGCCTCATCGGACTCTTGTCCGCATTCCTGCCGTTGTCTTTCCTCCTCCTCCCATCTCTTCTCTGATTCTTTCATTTTTGCATCCTCTCTCATAATTCTCTCCCTATCTTTAACCAACTCTATTTGCTTGTCCAATGTTGTTTGGAGCCAAAAGTTATCTGCAGCTTTTTCTCTCATTTTATATAACCTGGCCAACTGGGTTTTGTCCCTCTCTTTTAGTCTCTCCATTTCCGCCTCCATCCACTCTTTCTCCTTGTCTCCTTTCTCCTCATGTTGTTTGACCTCTTCCTCTGACTTTTTCTCAAGCTCTTTCTGTCTCTTCAATTCTTTCTCTTTCCATCTCCTGTCTCCTTTTTGTCTCCATCTCAGCTCCATGGCTTTTCTATGCTCTTCTCTCTGCCTCCTCTCCTCCATTTTTATTTCCATCTCTCTTTTTCTTCCCTCCTCTTGGCTTTCCGTCTCGAGCCTTTTCCTTTCCTGCTCACTGTCTTGCTCCATTTGATCCATTTCTCCAACCTCACCCCTTCTTTCCTCAGTGACCACTTGTTGTTGCTCTGTCTTCATGGCAAGTCTGTGGTCCTCTGCTTCAGTCCGCTGCTCTTCTTGGATTTCTCCCTTTTTGTCAAGTTCCCTCTGCATGTCTGCTTTGTGTCTCTCCTCCTCCCTCTCTCTTTTTAGTTCTTTCTGTCTCCCTTCCTCCTCCTGTCTCTCCTGTTCTTGCTGTCTTTTAGTCTCTTTCAGTCTCTCTATCTGGTCAAGTTCTTCAACTTTCCTTTTCAGTGCTTCTTTTTCTTTTGCATCCTCCATCTCCTGACTTTCCCTCTCTCTTTTTGGCATTTCTGTCAAACTTGTTCTGTCTTTCTAGTTCTTTCTGAATATCCTCTTTTTGTCTTGCGTCCTCCCTCTCGCTTTCTAATTCTTTTTGTCTCTTCATCTTCCTCTCTCGTCTCTCCTGTTCCGGCTGTCTTTTAGTCTCTTTCAGTCTCTCTATCTGTTCAAGTCTTTCAACTTCCCTTTTCAGTAATTCTTTTTCTTTTGCATCTTCCATCTCCTGTTTGGCCTTTCTGTCAAACTTGTTCTGTCTTTTTAGTTCTTTCTGAATATCCTCTTTTTGTCTTGCGTCCTCCCTCTCTCTTTCTAATTCTCTTTGTCTCTTCATCTTCCTCTCTCGTCTCTCCTGTTCTTGCTGTCTTTTAGTCTCTTTCAGTCTCTCTATCTGTTCAAGTCTTTCAACTTCCCTTTTCAGTGCTTCTTTTGCATCCTCCATCTCCTGTTTGGCCTTTCTGCCAATCTTGTTCTGTCTTACTAGTTCTTTCTGAATTTCCTCTTTTTGTCTTGCGTCCTCCCTCTCTCTTTCTAGTTCTTTCTGTCTCTTTTCCTCCTCCGCTTGTCTCTCTTGTTCTTGTTGTCGTTCAATGTCTCTTTGTCTCACCTTCTCTTCAAGTCCTTCAAATTCCCTCCGAAGATCCTCTTTTTGTCTCGCGGCCTCACTCTCTCTTTCCAGTTCTCTCTGTCTCTCCCTCTCCTTCTCTCGTCTCTGCATCTCTTCAAATTCCCTTTTCAGTGCTTCTTTTTCTCTTGCACCCTCCATCTCCTGTTTGGCCTTTCTGTCAAACTTGATCTGTCTTTCTAGTTCTTTCTGAATTTCCTCTTTTTGTCTTGCGTCCTCCCTCTCTCTTTCTAGTTCTTTCTGTCTCTTTTCCTCCTCCGCTTGTCTCTCTTGTTCTTGTTGACGTTCAATGTCTCTTTGTCTCACCTTCTCTTCAAGTCCTTCAAATTCCCTCCGAAGATCCTCTTTTTGTCTCGCGGCCTCACTCTCTCTTTCCAGTTCTCTCTGTCTCTCCCTCTCCTTCTCTCGTCTCTGCATCTCTTCAAATTCCCTTTTCAGTGCTTCTTTTTCTCTTGCACCCTCCATCTCCTGTTTGGCCTTTCTGTCAAACTTGATCTGTCTTTCTAGTTCTTTCTGAATTTCCTCTTTTTGTCTTGCGTCCTCCCTCTCTCTTTCTAGTTCTTTCCGTCTCTTTTCCTCCTCCACTTGTCTCTCTTTTTCTTGTTGAAGTTCAATGTCTCTTTGACTCACCTTCTCTTCAAGTCTTTCAATTTCCCTCCGAAGATCCTCTTTTTGTCTCGCGGCCTCACTCTCTCTTTCCAGTGCTCTCTGTCTCTCCCTCTCCTTCTCTTGTCTCTGCATCTCTTCAACTTCCCTTTTCAGTGCTTCTTTTTCTCTTGCACCCTCCATCTCCTGTTTGGCCTTTCTGTCAAACTTGATCTGTCTTTCTAGTTCTTTCTGAATTTCCTCTTTTTGTCTTGCGTCCTCCCTCTCTCTTTCTAGTTCTTTCCGTCTCTTTTCCTCCTCCACTTGTCTCTCTTTTTCTTGTTGAAGTTCAATGTCTCTTTGACTCACCTTCTCTTCAAGTCTTTCAATTTCCCTCCGAAGATCCTCTTTTTGTCTCGCGGCCTCACTCTCTCTTTCCAGTGCTCTCTGTCTCTCCCTCTCCTTCTCTTGTCTCTGCATCTCTTCAACTTCCCTTTTCAGTGCTTCTTTTTCTCTTGCACCCTCCATCTCCTGTTTGGCCTTTCTGTCAAACTTGATCTGTCTTTCTAGTTCTTTCTGAATTTCCTCTTTTTGTCTTGCGTCCTCCCTCTCTCTTTCTAGTTCTTTCTGTCTCTTTTCCTCCTCCGCTTGTCTCTCTTGTTCTTGTTGACGTTCAATGTCTCTTTGTCTCACCTTCTCTTCAAGTCTTTCAATTTCCCTCCGAAGATCCTCTTTTTGTCTCGCGGCCTCACTCTCTCTTTCCAGTTCTCTCTGTCTCTCCCTCTCCTTCTCTTGTCTCTGCATCTCTTCAACTTCACTTGTCAGTGCTTCTTTTTCTCTTGCACCCTCCATCTCCTGTTTGGCCTTTCTGTCAAACTTGATCTGTCTTTCTAGTTCTTTCTGAATTTCCTCTTTTAGTCTTGCGTCCTCCCTCTCTCTTTCTAGTTATTTCTGTCTCTTTTCCTCCTCCGCTTGTCTCTCTTGTTCTTGTTGACGTTCAATGTCTCTTTGTCTTACCTTCTCTTCAAGTCTTTCAATTTCCCTCCGAAGATCCTCTTTTTGTCTCGCGGCCTCACTCTCTCTTTCCAGTTCTCTCTGTCTCTCCCTCTCCTTCTCTCGTCTCTGCATCTCTTCACCTTCCCTTTTCAGTGCTTCTTTTTCTCTTGCACCCTCCATCTCCTGTTTGGCCTTTCCGTCTAACTTCTTCTGTCTTTCAAGTTCCTTCTGATGATCTTGTTTTTGTCTTGCATCCTCCCTCGCTCTCTCTAGTTCTTCCCTTCCCTCTAGGGCTTCCCTTTCTGTGTCCAGAGCTTTTTGTCTCTCCTTTTGTCTCCTAGCCTCTCTTTGCATCCGCTCTTCTTCTCTCCTTTCCATCTCCCTCTGCGTCTCATCCTTTCTTTGTTTTTCTAATGATTGCTCTTTCATCCGTCTCTCCATTTCTCCCCTTCCCAACACTTCTCTGCTTTTTCCTGCCCGGCACTGTGACTCTGTTGTGTTTTTTTCTTCATCTTGCCTTGCTTTTATTCTATCCTTCTCATATATTTCTTGGACCTTCTCCCTTTTCATCTCTAGAAGTTCACTTTTCAGCTTCTTGATCTCACACTGCAGTTTGTCTCTCTGCCTCTTCATGTTGTCCCGTTCTTCCACTTCCCTCCGTGTCTCGTTCTCCTTTTCTCGCAAGCTGTCCATCACAATCTGCCTTTTGTCAATATTCTGCTTTGTTCGCTTATCAACCTTTCTCTCTGTGTACATTTCATCACTGTACATCTCTCTTTCTTCCCCTCTCTTGATCACTTTCTCTCTACTGTTCTCCACCCTCTTCCTGTCCAGACGTCTATGGCAAGCACCATCGCATGCTGCTTCTTTGAGTGTCTGCACCTGCATGCATAAAAGGTCAATGAAACACCATATACAAGGTGGCCTTTACTGTCCTCTATAAACATTTAACTCACAAATGACAAAACTGAATAGGGACACCTATGTGTCCCCATTGTAACTCTTCTGTGTGTCTCTGTGTCCCTATAGTAACTTTTTATTTTGTGTTTACGACCATAAAGAATCTTGCAACTGATGCTAGAACACAATAATACCATTGTTTTGGGGCATAACTTTGGGTATGTGCTGAGGAAGTAGTAAGTAACATTGTCATACCTCCATCTTGAGATTCTTTATCTCAGCCTTCTTCCTGGTTTCAACATGCTGTAATTTCTCAACCAAGTTGCTCAGAGAAATATTTTTTAGTTGAAGCTCCTGGATGGTCTTCCTCAAATCCTCCACCAGGTGTTCTAGCTCGTTTATCTTCCCGCTGAATGACAAATGGTCCCATTACAACATGGTCAATATCTTTGTAGTTCACTCCACATGTCAAGCAATCCTTCCTAACATGTCTAATGCATAATCATTTTGTACCATTTAGAGTGTGCGTGTCTTGTGAAGAGGACACTTACTGGTTCATTTGAGGATGCCCCCTTGTGGCTACAGGAAGTTGACAGGGAAGTCGGTGAGACGAGAAGGAAGAGCTCTCGTCGGAGGAACTCTCAGAGTCACTGAGCCCCAGGGTGATGGTTCCAAGATAGAACCTCTCCCCTCTGCAGTAACATGGACACATCACAGGCAGCAGGTTATCAACTCACATTCAAACGCGACAGACCGGACATCACAATTGTGTTTTAACCTCTTTCCAAACACTGGCATTTAGTCTCTGTCCTGCCTTAAAACCATCATATCATCTAAACCCGAACTTCAACCCCAAACTTAGCCGTCATTTGGACGCCCGGACCTTCCTACGATTCTGTTGAGGCAACCCTGTCTTACCGTATGTTCTTCAACATCCTCATGTCTGGAATCTGTCCAGGTGAGAGGGCTCTGAAGGAGGAGGGTTCATCATCCCTGTGGAGGGAAACACACACATCCATCATGTGTTATTGTACACAGGTGACATGCAGATAGAGGTCTACATACTTAAGAGGTCTATTGCACTCAATGTACAATTTGGAAAAAAACATCATCCAAATGAACATTCTGTATTCTTGTAATAAATCAACTAAAACACATCAGACGTCCAAACCATAAACTGACAACTACTGGGCTTGCAGCATAAACTCTATTTTAGTGCGGACTTACTTTCGACTCCCCCTATTCCAAAAGAGAGCTTTGGGTAACTCTCCAGAGTAGAGAGCTACTTTCTCTCTGTTTCAGCACACATACACACAACAAATTAGACAACATGATATCCATTGTAGAATCATATTTCATCATAACTAGAAAAGATTGTTGAAGTCTAAAAACAATTCTAAAATAGCATCTCAGAAATATTTTGTAAGAAAGAACTTACATCTTCCTTGGCATTTTTCAATTCATTTTTTCTCTCCTCTGTAAAGACACACATGACAAGGGAAAGTCAATACCAAATCAAATGTTTTGTTCTGTAACAAATAAAACACTGGAAGGTCAAGATACAGGAAGCAGCAACAAGGTTTCAGCATCAACTTTATGTGAAGCTAAATGAGCATTATAAACTCCCCTTAGTAATAAATGGTACATTCTAGTCATTAGTCGCTAAATTATGAACAGCATTATTGTTACAGCACCATACAGCATGACATGGTTTAAATCTTGCTACACATTTTTTTATTTTCTTGCTGTTAGTCGTTGCGTACAATTTAGTCTGCATCTCAAATCCTTATATAAAATAATATAATTATTTAAAACGCATTTGTTCATTCGTATTTTGTAACATTTAATGATTTAGGCTTCTTTTGTGTCTGTTTTTTCCTGTCTTTAACGAATACATTATTTTTGTTGTGTTAATTCCATCATGGTCTGTCTGCCATACATCTGCTCTCACGCATTTCAGCCATTTCTCACACCTTGTATTTCACACGACTGTTAAATATTTCTCACGCTGAGAAGTAAGGGATAACTAGTCCAGCTATAAAATCAATGGACGAGGCATACCGAGGGAAGATGTCGGCTTATATGATAGTTGTCAGTTACAGGCTATAGTTAAATGTCAATACTGTAAAAGCATCACAGGCCCGCCCCCAGCAGTTATGTAAACCATTCCCCCCAAGCAAACGTGTATTAGAAGGAAATTCTCATCTTTGTCCTCACCTCAATACCTCCATCTTCCTGATCATGATCACAAACCGTTAGTAGCAAAAGTCACATAACAAAAATTGAATCTTCTCTGAAATGACATTAGAATGTGTGTGTTGGCAGAACATAATGTTACAAAACTTCTAAGATTAACTATGACGTCATAATGCAAAAGTTAAGAATGCGCCGCCATTGGTTAGACTGTCGGATGCAGACTGCCGCGTCCATGACATTTACATTTATGCATTTAGCAGACGCTTTTATACAAAGCGACTTCCAATATATAGTTTTACAAAGGTGCCTAGGTCACTGATCATAACAACGAGAGAGCCCCAAACATTTCGAGTTGCCAAACATGAAGCCAACGTGAAACCAAATAAGTCCCAAAGGGAAGAACAATAAGAGCATGTAGTTACACAAGTTACAATTTAACAGCAAGAACCTCAAAAGAGCAAGAGAGTAGGCTACCTGTGGCAAAAGCAAGCAACAATAATATATTTCGTCCATAATGGATTCTGTCGGCACGTCCCTTCAAAATTACTAAACACAATCGCTATCTGCCGTCTCACAAAACCCCACCTCACGTTGAAAAAAAAGCGATTAAGCAGTTGTATATCTGTTTCAGTTTGTGTTTATGTTTGTTTCTGGCTAGCTCCAGTCTTTACATCAGTCTCAGTGTTGATCATGGAGTTATTTATTCATCAGGACTTACTGCTTTTATCACTGAACAATAGGTCACTGATAATAAATACATCATGAACATTTTTTGATCTTGGTCAGTAAGCAGCATTGTGAGTTGCTGTGGAAGAGCAGGCTATAACTGTTAAACTCATTATTGGCTAAATTATGAACAGCATTATTGTTACAGCACCATACAGCATATGACATGGTTTAAATCTTGCTGCACATTTTTTCCCCTTTACTTTCAGTTGTAGCCTACTATTGAGTCTGCATCCCAAATCCTTGGCAATAACTATTTTAAACATATTTTTTTATTCGTATTTTGTATAAATGTTATGCTTTAGGCTTCTATTGTTTCTGTGTTTTCTGTCTTACAGATACATTATTATTGTTATGTTAAGTCCATAATGGTCTGCCATATTGTTATCTAAACCTTTCTCCCCAAGCAAACATGCTTATTAATAGAACATTTCTCAGTTGTGCCACTTAGTCTTTGTCCTCACCTCAATACCTCCATCTTCCTGATCATGATCACAAACCGTTAGTAGCTAAACCAAAAGTTAACTACATTCACTTGAATCTTCTTTGAAATGACAGTAAAACGCAGTGCTGGCACAACTTAATGTTGCAAAACTTCTGAGGTTCATGACATCACAATGAAAACGTTTAGAATGCGTCCCCATTGGTTAGAATCTGTAGGTCGCATCAACTGCGGACTTAAGCCGAATCCCAATACTCCCCCTCACCCCTTCCACAGCTTCACTTCCTGGAGTTGGAGCAAGAACAGGAAGTGATGTAATCTGACAGTGCTGATATGATGTTGCTGGAAGTGATTCACATGTCAGATGCAGGTGTTTCACTCTGACACACAAACCACTCTTGAAGAAGAGAGGAGGGGTTTTGTAGAGAACAGGGGGATCGGCAGCACCGTGCATTTACCAGTCAGGAATCAAAAACAAAGTTCACATTCAAAGCAGACTACCACCCCCTATAGACTAATATCTGTAAGTACCCATGCATCGCATCCTCTCAAAGTAACAACCCTCAACAGAAGTAACATCTGTAGTTGTGATGACGATATCTATCTCCTCTGAGTACATTACTGTTATTGTGGTTTGATCCAGGTGTGCTGAGGGGCCTGTTGATCTCTGAAAGGTTTTTGTAGAGCGGAGCTGAGCTCTGTACCACTGTGTAGCTGGCTGCACAGAAATATTGTCCATCATCTTTAGGTTGCCTCAGTTGGAGATGAAGGTAGGCTTCTTTCTTACCATCTCCACTCACATTGAAGATCCCTTGATATGGAGACTCAACAGTGGGATTTTTTAAGAAAACATACCCTATTAGTTTCAGAGCAGTGTCTCCCACTGAGCGCTGGTACCAGAGTATAGTGTCGTAATTAGGAATGTTATAACTGCAGTTCAGTTGGATCCTTTCTTCTGGCTTCCCCAGGAGAGTAAAAGGAGTTTGGTTCACCTCTTGACTGAGTGACTCTACTGTGGAGTGAGAAGAAGAGTAAAACTGATTTAGAGAATCCTTAAAGCTTGCCACACAGATTTGTTTATTCCTGTAAAACTACAACACTACAGTTGAAAGTAATTTTCCTGGTAATGTGAAAATGTGATGTCCTGTAAGCTCAGTAGGCTCACCTGTAATCCAGAACAAAGGAACAGAGAAGATAGTGAGAAGTCTGATCATGGTGACCATCAGTGCTGAGCCTGGAGGACCAACTGAGGACTCAGCATCACTTCCTGGAGTTTGAGCATGAACAGGAAGTGATGTAATCCAGCGCTGCTGACATGATATTGCTGGATTTAATTCATACCTAAAATGCAGGTGTTTCACTCTGACACACAAACCACTCCTGGATGAGAGAGGAGGGTTTTTGTAGAGAACAGTGGTGATCTGGAGCGCTGCATAGCTGGCAGCACAGTAATAAACTGCACTGTGGCTGTTTACACTCAGTTTCTTAATGACAAGAGAGGGGTTCTTTGCCTTGTCACCACCGAGATCCCCAATAAAATTGAACCTTCAACGTTTGGAGTCCTGAAATTCAAATACCCGATAAGTGTGAGAGCTGTGTCCCCTGGTTTCTGGAAGTACCAGAGCACCATTGTATAATCTGTTTTACTGTGGGTGCAGACGAGCTGCACAGTATCTCCATCTCTGCTGAGGAGATCAGAGGGAGTCTGGTGGACCTCCACAGTCTGACACACACCTGGACAGACAGAGAGAAGATATTACCACCACATGGACACACAAGACATAAAAACACTTTATTACAATATAGAAATCATTCACATTTAGCATATTGATGTGGAAATCTCAGAAGGTTCTAAGATAGAAGTGGATCAAAAATAGAGTCTCAAGTCTCCAAGTTTAGTTCTCAAGGCCAAAGAGGTGGCTTGATGGTGTTTATTCAGGCAGATAGTTGTATACAAACAACACTGGTACAGAACAAAAAAAAGCAGGCAACTCCCCCCGACACTGGGTAATATAGGCAGAATATTAAACGCACACCCCTTGTCCCAAGAGATTTTGCAATATGGAACCTTCTAGAAGCTTCTGGAAGATGAGTCACCCCCCCCCCCGTTACTGTGCACGCAGCCTCATCCTTGTCTTTGGGGGCTGCGCTCCCCTCTTATCCAGTGACCAGAAATAGCATGTTCTCCAAAAACCTCCACTTTCCTCGACCAACCCAACCATGTTGTTCTCACAAACCTTCCTTCACCCTACTCAGCCCCCTCCTTACTTGAAGTCACTCTGACATGCCCGCGTCCAGGTCCCACCCTTGGGAGTCAGTAGCTCCTTAGTTTCTCCTGAGAACAGCTGGAAACACTCACTAACCATGGCAACCCCTGCTCCCTTGTCTCTTGTTGGTCCAAACTAAACTATCAGCAGTGTTCTACATAACAAGATACGCACACACAGAAGAAAATCCCCCTGTATTAATCAGCCCAGCCTCACACTCTCGGCCCCCCTCCTGCCTTCCAAGGCAAGTTTCCTTCCTGCTCAAACAGGCCTGTTTGCAGCCAGATGTTTAAAGGCAGCCTAAAATTACAAAATATCAAATGACATACTAAGGTTAAAATAAGTCAACAAGCATACAGTAACGTAGACACACCCAGTTCACATATAAGCATCAGAGAAGTGTCCCTGCAGTACAAGCGCATCTGAGGCACATGACACACATGACATCAACACAACAAACACACATATAAGGAGACATTACATCAATGCTTGCATACCTGATTGGCAACAAGCCATACCTTAAGGCTGTTTGAATGTTTTGCATGTGTCTTTTGTATGTATGTGTGATGGCAGAGCATTCCAAGTGTTTGCTGAATTTACAGAAAATGCTGATTTGCTAAAACATTATTCACTAATCAATAGAACTAGTCATTGGATACTAGTTAGTATGTTCTCATGTAAGCTTGCAATTAATAAGAGTAGATTGTGTCTATGTGTCAGGGTTAATAGATATTCAGGATCAGCAGAAAGTACTGGTTACACGTTCCTTGTCATGACTACATTTACAAGACGCTCTTATCCAGAACGACTTACAGTTAATACAGGGACATTCCCCCCGAGGCAAGTAGGGTGAGGTGCCTTTCCCAAGGACACAACGTCATTTGGCACGGCGGAGAATCAATCCGACAACCTTCTGATTACTAGCCCGACTCCCTCACCGCTCAGCCATCTAACTCTCTGAATACAAGGAGAGCTCCAACTATGAACTCTCTAGTCTGAGTGGTCATGTGTTAGGAGCAGTGAATCTTTTTCTCTGAGAATGTTGTAACATCATTACTGCCTGCCTGACTATCACTATATATGTTTACATTCTTGTGCCCTATAAAAGATGGCCCTTCGGCCTTCAGAGCTGAGAGAGACATGATTGAGACCTAAGCCTGGTGTTGTGTTGTCATTTTATTGTCAGAAGTCTGGTTTTCTCTCCCAATCTGCATATCGATAAATACTTATTAAAATCCAGAACTCAACTAAACTTAGTCACTCCGTTTATGAAGAGACGGACAAAACACTTTCTTCATAAAGACCAGACATGTTGTTGTATTCTAAGTGTGAGCACATCGTTTACTATATTGATTTAACAATTCCCTTTGGAGGAAGCACTTGAAAGAAGTAAGTAAGTAAGTAAGTAAGTAAGTAAGTAAGTAAGACTTTATTTATATAGCACTTTTCATACAAGAATTGCAGCTCAAAGTGCTTTACATAAAATCAACAAAAACAATAATACAAGTGTTGATCTAACTAGCCGCACTCTATCTGCGGTCTCTCGAATCCGTCTTAGATCCGAGCTGCCACTTGCAGTTTCTAATACACAAACATGACAAGGGGGTAGACAGGACAGGAAGAAATGTTCAGCATAACATGAGGAGAGAGAGGAGAAAAAAAGGCATCCCCCAGACTATGCTCCTAGAGGAGTACAGTGTGGGAACAGACAAAAAACACCTCAGCATTAAGCACATACATTGTACAACATTACAGAACCACATGACTTGCAACGGGGAGGGGGGGGAGGGGTATGGACAAGCAGCATCTGGACCTGCAGCCATACTAGGCGCTGGTCACAGACCCTTGGTCATGACCCATGACAGAGACGCAATCCACAAGTGAAAGTTAGTGTATGAGTAGGCCTGGGTTGTCACCATCGCCTAGGCCACAATTACACACTTCTCAGTTCGCAGATCTTATTGCCATGGAGACAGCCTTAATCAGGGCCCAGACAGAGACAACAATCCTCAGGTGTCTGTTGGAAGGGGGTAGGGAATGCAAGAGAAGTCTCGCTGCAGCGCTCTTCAGGGGAGTTGTTGTTCCAGCAACAGCCTTGGCCAAGGCCTGTGCTGGTTAGGGTGCCGAAAGCAGATAAGATTGGGGTTGTTTGGTCGAGTAGCCGCATTCCAATTTGCACGTCTACTCCTTTTTCCACCGAAGAAGGAAGCAAATGTATGCAAAAGTGGTAGTGGAAGCTAGGCAACAAGGTTGGATATGGGTGTGTCAGAAGCTTTGTAGGTAAATCAACCACAACACGTCTGTTGGACTTTGGTTTTCAAGGACAGTCACTCAAGGGAGTTCATAAAGGAGCTGTAGTCATCTGGTGAAAGGGCAAGCTATAATATAAGTGCTGAATTCAAGTTTCATTTTCTGGGAACTTGAGCGGTAAGCGATATCTATCTGGTTTAAGAAGGAAGGGAGGATTTTTTGGAAAGTAGAATGTCCTGTACATGTAAGCTAATACCCGATGCCATAGTCTGAGTAATTTATTTTGTCGTCACCTGAACAAGGTTACTTACTTAAATAAGTTTGGAAGTATGTTTGGAAGTTCCAAAGCAAAAGTGTATCAGACAAATTCCAATTCAGTGCTACATTGAACATAAGCTTAAGCAAAACAAGCAGAAGAAGAAGCAGAAGAAGCAACAATTAACGGCCAAACAGTAAGTAATTAACTCATTTCTTACCGCATAAATTGTGCATAAAATAGAGGAAAACAACACTTAATGTTGAATTACAATTTTTTACCTGTCTATTCTGCCCTCCTGATGGTGGTGTAAAGTTATGCGTAGTCTGTCTCAACCACTACCACTGCCTTTCCCAGTCCTTTGGTGTCAGGTGAATACACATGTCAACTTTTACGGATTTATTGCAGCATTGAAATTGCTTACGGAAATATACATTAAATTATACGGAATGATTGACGCCGTTGGTATATGACACCCCCTTTATGCCACAAAAGCGATTCAGCCAGGCCTTATAAATTATACATTTTCTTACAGCTGATGTTATGAGAATTTTATCACTGTATGGAGGGGGCACAAGAGTTTGCATTTCACCCCGTTTTGAACGCACCCTTTGTCAGACATCCCAAACAAGCAGAGACTCATTTCCGGGAGGTGGCTTCCTCCCCCCCGGGGTGCAATCAGGACACGCAATGTGCACCTTTATCTATCCGGATATGACCTTAGGACACTCTCTCGCTCGCTCTACATGCAAAATCCCCAATTTCCGGGAGATTGTATAGCATTTGCGGGCGTCAGGATGCAAATGCGTTGGGATGTCTGCTTTGTTCCCTTAGCTACACTTGTACATCATGAATACACGTGATATAGGCCCATGGTGTATGACGTGGTTGTCTCAGTTGGTAGGCTGCATTAGAGCCCCTATATGCCACAACATGAAATATACAAATTGAGTCTGTGTTCTCCACCCCCTGCAACTCAGAATACCACAGCACCTGGATTGAGAGAAACAATAATTGAAAAAGTTCTCACAATGTGTTAGTCATTTTGATTGCAAAATAAATCAGAACAAATTGCAAAATCTTGGAGGGACTGGTTATTTTAGCACATATTTGAACAGAGGCTGTTTTAGACAGATAACGGATAAATGTGCCAAAATTCAAAATTCATTCATTCGTTTCTTCAAAAGATTATCTCAATTTTGCTCAATCTTAATTCCAGTGGTTTAGATGAATTGTAAATTAAGCCTATACTGTGTAGCAGAGAGTCAACAGACAAAGCTTGGTACATCCACATCTTTCTCCTACCCCCGAAAAGGGGGAAGGGTCCTTCCCCCTTTGTCCTTATCTCCCAGAAGATGCTTCAAACCCCTGACCCAGCATGGGGTCAGGAACAGAGACCACATGGTCACACAGTATCAGACAATGGAGTATAAGGGAGAACTTTCTTTTGTGGATTTACAAACATATTTCTCAAGGACTACATGGCTCATGGACACTAATTCAATGACAGTAGTCGATGTGTTATAATGTGTGTTTTCTCATTTGCCTAGAACGTGTTTAATTGATGTTTGATTATAACTCCCCTTCAGATACAGTAAATCAGTCAATCTTGATATCAAAATAATTGTATCATACTAACAAAACCAGTTATGAACGTTGTATTGCTCTATTCTGAAGTTCAAGCATTTCATGGACATTTGAGATAATGGAATTTAAACTATCAGCCACTTCACACCTCTGGGCAGATCTCAAGACGACGCCCAGGTGGAAGTAACTGACCAATGAGAGAGGTCACCTTCACACGGATGACCCCCTGTTCTTTGGAGTATAAAATCGCCAAACGTACAATCACCCCCGCTTGTTCGTAGGATTAACTTGGGGTGAACGCGTCACTCTCTAACCTTTACCTCATAACTTGCATATTCACTTTGCGCCCGGAACTTTGACGAGAGATTCCGTTTCCTATTCGTTGGATATGACGAACCATTGACTCCGTTCTTCAAACCGACAAAAGTAACTGCGATTTGCAATATTTCTTACTTGTGACATATTGGCATGTTGTGATTGAATTGTCGATGTTTGATTGTATTTTACAAATGATTTAACTTGACCATCGTTAGGTCAGTTGCTATTGATCGTCCATTGTTACTATAGAAGCCTCTTCCTCTGTACCTCTTCCTCACTCTCTCTCTCCTCCCCCTCCACACGCGCTCTACGCAGCCATTGTGTAGTGCGCTCTCATTAGAATTTAGGCATACTGTACTGCTTTAGCCCAACTAACCCATAACTTATCTGGCATGTGTTCACTATAATTACATTCTCTTAAATAAATCATTGTGTATAATACTCGCGTATCTCTCACGTTATATGATCTGCTCTACTTTCATAGAATTCCCTACTTAAGATTAGACTGATTATTACGAGTGCTATTATTCAATATTATTAAACAAGGTTTCCTCTGTCCCTTTCACGAATCAGAGGTGGTGCCCCCAAGAACTACTATACTTTATTATAAACTAAGTATTGCTAATCTTAACCGTGCAAACCACACTACAACTGTTATATTGCAATTGGTTTAATCTTTTGCAGTGAGGCTTGTGTTGCTGGGGAAGAATGAACTGGACAATGGCCGAGTGGGAAACCTCATCCTTGGAAGAGATGCATTTCAGACTGAAGCCCTTGAGGTTTGTGAAGAACATGTAAGTGAGAGAGTCAGAGGACAGGTGGAGGGAAAAGCCATCACAGTCATTAACACTCCTGACCTATTTCATCCCCAACGCTCACAACATGAGATCTCGGTGGCAGTGAAAGAGTGTGTGGCCCTGTCTGCTCCAGGGCCTCATGTATTTCTACTGGTGCTGCAGCCTGACAGCTTCTCAGAGGAGGACAGACAAAAAGTGAAAGCCATACTGAACTTGTTCAGCGATGAGGCCATGAACTTTACCATCGTACTAACTACTGTTAGAAGTGCGCAACATGTCTCTACAACTTACACTGGTGAAAAAGAAGACCCTTTAGGCCTGATCATACAGGAGTGTAAGATGAGGCATCACATGTTTGATAAGATTTACAGATTTAGTCAAGTTCTTAAACTCTTTGAGAAGATGGACAAGATGATGGAAGAGAATGGGAGAAAACATCTCACCTGTGAGGAAATTGGGGTGATACCAGGGGGCTCATTACTTCCAGAGAGCAAACAGAAAGCAAAAAGAGGAAGAGAGAGTGATTCTCACAAAGACAAAGAATGGAAGAAGAAGAGAACAGGAGGTAGGAACCTGCGATAAATAATTTGTTTAATCACTTTCATTAAAAAATGACTGTTCTGAATAAAGAATGGCTCTTCTGTGGGTTACCATATGGTCCCATAACAGACAAGTTACTGATAGTGTCATCATTCCATGGTAAATACTGTGTCACATCCATCTGTTCCACAAATTAAATTATGGTGATAAATAATAAAACAATGGTTATAGCTGAATAATAACAAGATCAACACGATGGTTTGTTAGTTTTGGAACGTTTTGGTTTTGCACATATTCAAACAGCCCTCGGACTTCATCCAATCCATTCACAATCATTCTCATCTAAGTCTTAGATTAAAGGATTAGTCAAACCTGTCTGGATACTGTGGTCAGATCTGGCAAAAAGACATGGACTTTCACATTTACTCTCACTACAGGTAATTGTCAAAGAACAGATATTGTTTATGGTTTTATGGTCTTTTAATTTATAGAGATTAAAGATATTGCAGCCATACAGCAAGCACAAGAAGTCATGGCACAGGTTCAACACAGATTTGAAAAGAAAATCCAAACCCATGCCAATACCAACACAGAATTTATGAACTTCATCAGGTACATTGCCTGTTTCAGTAAAATAGCATTAATTAACATGCATGATAATGTTTTCCTGAATCTGCTGTTAATAAAAGCAAACTATCTATTTTTGTGTATGTCTATCTAGCTATTTATCTATGTCTTGTTTGTTTCTTGTGTCCAGAGACATTATGGCAGATCTGCTAAAGAAGACGATACAGAAAACCACTATTGGTGTGTTTGGAAAGACAGGAGATGGTAAAAGCTCCCTGATAAATGCCGTCCTAGATGAGGAGGGGCTGTTACCAACAGGGACACTCGATGCCTGTACATCAGTCATCATACAAGTGGAGGCTGGGGCTGAGAGAGACCAGTACACAGCAACTATTGAATTCATCTCAAAAGAGGTTTCTTACAACTGTTACATTACCACTGTCATACTGTAATGTAACAACTCACATCCTATGTTTAAAATGAATACTGAAAAATACTTTGTGTTCGTTTGTAGGCCTGGGAAAATGAGCTAAAGAGCCTGCTAGGTTTTCTAGCAGAACATGAGGAAAGGGATGAAACCATCTGCAAAATGGCAGAAGACAAGATTGAAGCTCTGTATGGAAAGAATGCAACTTCAAAAAGCTTTGATGAACTGATGAAGGATGATCGTTCAACAGTTATTGCAGCCCTGCTCAGCTTAACCACTAAAACCATCTCAAATGTTCAGGTAAGTTACAGTTCTTGTAGCTGTAAATTGTAATTGTATGTGAGTTCAAGTTACTTTATTTACAGCTCATATTTGTTAAAAATGATTACCTTCTAAGTCTAATTCTATGCTCAAACAGGCCTCAGATCTCTCTGAAGAAATCAGGCCTTATATTCAACATCAAGAGTCTGATCTTGGGGGACTCTATTGGCCAGTAGTGAAGACTGTGAGAATCAAAGTGCCAGATCACAAAGAGCTTCTCCAGAACATTGTGCTAGTTGATCTCCCTGGAAATGGAGACTGCAATCAGACCAGGGACGAGATGTGGAAATCGGTAAGTGCTCACTGTAGTGCTCTTTGTCACAAACTGAAGGAGATTCTGGATGCATGTGCAGCGCCCAACTTATTTGAATGAAAAAAATTACTTCAAGGAACTTACAAGATTCTTGTGTCAGACCTCAAGTTTAGACACCATATTGACAGTAAAATTCCACACCCAATCAAACAAGTGAAAATGAGGAGTATTGATACAAAACAGAAGAAAGACAGAATAAGCAAAAACAGGTGCAGTAAATGATTTGACTACCAAGGTTAACTGAGGGGCAGCAATATAAACAAGCCCAACATAGAATGACCAGCAGGGGGAGAGAACCAGGGTGTGACATAATTAAACAAACCATTTTTTACATTCATATATGAATTCATTAATAGCATACAAGCTACAGGTTTCAATGACATGAATAAAATGTCATATTTGGCAAGTGAATTTCTTTTTTTGGGAGAAAATATAGTTTATAGTTTCAATGACAAATTATATAGGTACCGGCGCTTATTTTATTTTTCATATTGAATAGATAGAAACGGGTTTGGATTATACTGTACTAGTTGTTTGTAATGAGAATTCTATTCCATTAAACCAAACGAACAACAAAAACAATAACTTTTTTTTTTCTTCCAGATGTTAAGGGAGTGCACAGCTGTTTGGGTTGTGAGTGATATCAATCGAGCCGCATCTGACAAGGCAGCCTGGGAGATCCTGAAGAGCAGCATGACAGATATGGTACAGGGAGGGGCATGCACTGGCATCACTTTCATTTGCACCAAAACTGATCAAATTGGTGCCCAGTCTTACATGAAATCATTAAGGTCAGTCTTTTTTTTATCCTTGATTTTGTGGATGTAAGTGTATGCCATACTAAAGAGTGTGTTCAGTGTACTATTAGTTTGTTTATTATGTTATTAGGTTTGAAACAGTATGCATAAAACTACAAAAATTACATATTTGATTTTCACATCCCTTAGACTGAACAATGAAGATCTAAAAATCACAGCGGATAATGTAAGTGAAAATTGATACAAACTGACACTACTTCATTAGATGATCTATCTATGCCAGATGAAATACAAGGTGATTTATTATTCTCCCCATTTCCCAGGAGTCAGAGAAAAAGCTTAAATGCATACAGCACAGGAATAACATGGCCAAGAATCGAGTGAAACAAGCCTTTGAAAAACATCTCCAGGTATTTTTCTCACCTTGGAGGTGTTTGTGAAAGATTTTTCTGATCATACAGCTGGCTATTGACCTATTTTGATTTTTTTTCAGACATACTACATGCCAAGCATTTCAGTGTTTACTGTAAGTTCACAGGAGTTCTGCTCAAAGGAGCCATATCTGACACAGGAGGACACAGGTAGAGCATCATCAGTTTTAGTAGGTGTCTCTTTTTTCCATTAGAGGAGTGTGTGCTGTTCATCCACACCCATAAAGGGAGTTTGTGTATTTATTGAAGTGAGCACAAAAGAGCAGATTCACATGTTAATGGAGTCATTATAGCTGACAAAGAGACTATTTTCTTAATTGATTTCTTTGGGGAAAAACCCCGTTAGAGTTACCAAAGCTGAGAGAGGTGCTGAGGGGATTTAACCACAGTCACACAAACAGAGTGGCCTCACACTATTTTACAAGAGCCACAGGGATCCTGTCCCTCATACAGACATCCAAAGATAACAACGAGGAGATGGTAAGTGTCACCATTAATGAAGGTGTCCTTGTGTTGTCTGTAAATTAGTCTTATCTTGAGGAGAAACTCAGATGGTTTTGTGGTATGTGTTTCAGAATAAGGACAAAGCTAAGCTGCACAGTGAGTTGAAGAAGAAGCTGGACGATGAACTGAAATGTCTATGGGTTAAACACTTAGAGCCATGTTACAATGAACTGGAAAAGTACCTCTCAGATGGAGTTAACAAGTCAGAGACGAAATGTGCTGAAATAACCAAGAAAAACGTGCATGTACCAGTAAGTACTACTACTTGGCAGATTAAGTTATTTTATGGTATTATATTTAAAACTGCTACAGATCTACCATGCTTTAATCCACACACATTTAATTAATTTACCATTCAATATTATTTCCTTAGGCAGGCAAAGATGGACGTGGACACCATCAGACTCTATCCGCCTTGTGCAGAAATAAAGGTTTCTTCAGGTCAAACAATGGAGAAACAAGAGACCTGAACGGGTCTTTGGCTGAACACATGTATGAAAGCATCAATGAAAAGTTTAATGCCTTGTTCCCGTAAGTATTCTTACAGTAGTCTTAAAAGTGTTTTTCATCCACAACCTCTGTGTGTGACGTGTCCAATGTTATGTGTGCAGAAATGAAGGGGAAACTAGCCTGTCAGTGCGGGGGAAGTTCAAACGATTCAGTGTCTGCTCGATCAGTGTCACTAAGGGCTACAGCAACCCTGCCGCAATGACTCACATTCTGAGGTTCTTAAAAGCTGAGGTAAGTGAGAGTGTTTACACCGCTGTATTTCTTTCTTGGTGGTAAATATATCACCAAACACTGAGGTAAAAAAATGAAAAACCTGCCACAATATGCTATAAGTACAATAAACATATAACATACACATAAACCACTTCTAATAGCTATTGGGGGAAACACACTTCAACATTTGTTTGTAAAATTAATTTCCCTATTATGTGTCCCACATTTGACGAGTGTGGTGAAACAATGAACATTCCACAAATTAATTTAACTTTAGTGAAGTTGCCATGTATGTTCACAGTGTAACTCTTCTCTAAAGCCTTATTGCTTCATTTGGAAACTTTGGTTGGCCTTCTAGTACTTTTTTTATTAGTACTCTCACATCGTTGCACAAACCTACACTTAACGATGCATTATTTTGTCATTCTGCTAATCAACAAAGTGTACTGAAAGTGTTTATAATTGTTTTGAAATGCTAAAATTATTATAAAATTATGTGATGTAAGGTTGGACAATGGAAATCCATGCTATCTGACACTTTTTAGTCTCACAACCACTTGTTTTTGAGTCTCTGAATGGAAGCGATCCTCCTAAAACTGGATTTCGGTGTTTCTTTAGTAATGCTGATTAATAGTTAAAGAAACCTATAATGTTTTCAAAATGTACTATTGTTTTCTGAATGCAATATTTCATTGATTTCCCATGAAAATATACAGGAAGCCAAGCTGAAGGATTTAATAGATATAGAGATTGGGCAACAAAAGAAGGAAATATATGCATCAATCACAGATGCCATCAAAGACGACATGGTTCCTGGCTACAACAGTAAGTCAGTGGAATTGTGCTTAATTCCAGAAAGACTTATTTGAAGAGTTATGTGATTATGTAATTACGGTAATATAAACCAAATTGCTTGTTTGGTTGCAGAGGCTGAAGAATGTGTTGGACCGAGATCCATGTCGGAGAAGCAGAGAGTACTGATACAACATACTGAGTCACTGAAGCACACCATGTTCAACAAAGCAAAGATCAGGATGTTGGATTTGTTCAGAAAACTGATGACGGTTTGTTCACTTTTACATGTGAAGTTCAAATATGAGAATTCTTTAGGATTTCGGAATTCTTTAGGAAGATTTAGTTGCTTAGGTGAATCGATTCCTTCGGAAATATTTAAACAAATGTTTGTTTGACTTTAATCTTTTTTTTTCTTTCTTTGCAAGGAACTTACCGAGACCAAGTTGAGAGAGTACCTACTGAAAGCTATGGCTCATGCACTGACTGAATCCAACTTCCCGTTTATCTTGGGTAAGTCAGGATCTCAACAGATCTTCATCTTAATCCATATCCATCTGCCTGAACAGTAAACTCACATTCCAAAGCCTTGCTTGGACACTGATGTTTGTAAATCTGATCAAAATGCTTTCTCAGGAGTCTGATCATTCAGCTGGTATTAATCACACGAGAAAACACGACTGACTGTGTTCTTCTTTGTTGTAGATGTCAGCGCTGATATTAGAGAGCTGGAGATGTTATCTGCCCTAACTGATGAATAACAGCGGCAAGAATCTATTGAAGAGTGGGTGTGGAAAACAGGTTTTTGTGTAGCCATGCCATAGTGTCAGAAATTGTCAGTGTATTGTTTTGGCGCTATATAAATTAAATTGAATTTAATTCAATATATGATTCAGTTTAAAATGTAGATCCCGTTAGTATATAGAGTTTGCTTCATTACAAGTGCAGAATGAAGAGGGTGAAAAGTTGTCCTTTGTAGCTGATTATTACTCACTTTGGCATTACATCATTAAAATTCAGACGCTGTTTCAGTGAATCTCTTTAATGTAACTACTGTCTATGAACCTACTGCCCATTCAATGAAAAAGGAATTTTATACATTTAATTCACTTTTTATTTTATGCTTCAGTTAACATTTCTGATGCCAATACACACATAGATGTCAAGATTGTGGCGCGCACAGGTGCGGTGGCTCCTTGCTCTCCAGTGTGGTGTTTTGTTTGTACTGTTTTGTACTCGTTTTTTGTGTTTGTTAGTCGAGATTTGCAAAGCAAGCTATGATGAAATCAGAGGGAGTCTGGTGGACCTCCACAGTCTGACACACACCTGGACAGACAGAGAGAAGATATTACCACCACATGGACACACGAGACATAAAAACACTTTATTACAATATAGAAATCTTTCACATTTAGCATGTCTAAACAGTCATGACTTTGAGAGGAATATATAACATTTACCGGTCAGGATGAAGAACATCACAGTGACTATGAGACATGTGATCATGTTGACTCTCAGTCCAGAAATTTTCAGGGACTCTGAAGAGCTCTGAGCTCTGGTTGATCCAGAACAAGACTTCACCCCCAGTCTGGTGCTTGAGGACTTGTTGAGCTGTAACTCCACCTACAGGACAGATGACAGATGTATATTTGTGGTGACGATACCCATCTCGTCTGAGTACAGGCCTGTTATTGTGGTTTGATACAGGTGTGCCTTGATAGTGTCTGGAAGGTTTTTGTATAGCGGAGCAGAGTTCTGTACCACTGTGTCATATAAGCTGCACAGAAATATTGTCCATCATCTTCAGGTTGCCTCAGTTGGAGATGAAGGTGGGCTTCTTTCTTACCATCTCCACTCACATTGAAAATCCCTTGATATGGAGACTCAACAGTGGGACTTTTGTAATAAACATACCCTATTAGTTTCAGGGCAGTGTCTCCCACTGAACGCTGGTACCAGAGTATAGTGTCGTAATTAGGAATGTTATGACTGCAGCTCAGTTGGATCTTATCTTCTGGCTTCCCCAGGAGAGTAGAGGGAGTCTGGATCACCTCTTGACTGGGTGACACTGCTGTGGAAAGAGAAGGAGAGTAACTCTGATTTATACAAAGTTTGCCACACATATTCAATTAATCATGTTACTACACTACAGTTTAAAGGTATTTAAGTAGCAGTGTCAAAGTGTAATGTCCTGTAATGTCAGCAAGGTTACCTGTAATCCAGAACAAAGGAACAAAGAAGATAATGAGAAGTCTGATCATGGTGACTATCAGTGCTGAGCCTTGAAGACCAACTGAGGACTTAGCATCACTTCCTGTAGTTTGAGCAGGAACAGGAAGTGATGTAATCCAAATGTGCTGATATGATGTTGCTGGATTTAATTCATACCTCAAATTCAGGTGTTTCACTCGGAGGGTTTTTGTAGAAAACAGACGGGATCAGTAGCACTGTGCATAGCTGGCAGCACAGTGCTGCACTGTGGCTGTTTACACTTACACAAGGCATTCTTTGCCTTGTCACTGCTGAGATCCCCAATGAAACTAAAATGTTCTTTATTTGAACCTTCAAAGTTTGGAGTCCTGAAATTCAAATACCCGATAAGTGTGAGAGCTGTGTCCCCTGGTTTCTGGAAGTACCAGAGCATCATTCTGTTGTCAGTCTGGCCGTGGGTGCAGACGAGCTGCACAGTATCTCCATCTCTGCTGAGGAGATCAGAGGGAGTCTGGTGGACCTCCACAGTCTGACACACACCTGGACAGACAGGGAGAAGATATTACCACCACATGGACACACAAGACATAAAAACACTTTATTAAAATATAGAAATCATTAACATTTTGCATATCTAAACAGTAATTATTCAGAGAGTAATAGAACATTTACTGGTCAGGATGAATAAAATCACTGTGAATATGAGACATGTGATCATGTTGACTCTCAGTCCAGAAATGTTCAGGGACTCTGAGGAGCTCTGAGCTCTGGAGTGATATAGAACAAGACTTCACCCCCAGTCTGCTGCTGGAGGACTTGTTGAGCTGTAGCTCTACCTACAGGACAGACACCACATCTGTTCTGATGATGCAGGAAAACAAACCCAAGGCTTACACAAACCAGTTTTTGTTCAGCTGTACAATCAGTTTGTATCACTGTGTTGGCTGACAGCACAGAAATACAGCCCGCTGTCCTCTGGTGTCAAGTCCTTCACGGTGAACGCTCCGTTCTGAGCTACAGATTTAACAGCTGAGTATTTGGTTTTACTGAGATCTCCTTAGTCCGGCTGCAGACCAACGCTTGTGAACACGATGAGCATCATGGACTCCCCTGGACGCTGTCTGAACCAGTACATATGATGGTAACTCGCGTCTTTCTCATGGCTGCAGTTCATCTCTGCAGTTTTCCGGGCAAGACTCCAGATTGTTCCTGGCTGCTGTGTGACATCACTCTACTGGCAGTGACCTGTGGAATGGAGATTATAATCATAGCAGAGTGGAAGTGATGCTCTTGTAAACATCTACACTGTGTGAGCGTTATCTAGTCCATCATGGAGATGTTTCCTATGTAGCCACTGACCCTACAGTACCTGTGAGCCAGAGTAAAGAGAGAGACACTGGGAGGAGAGCTTGGAGAGTCATGCTGGCCCTCTAGATCTGGAGAGAGCTGCTCTGAACAGAACCACTGGTGCACTTTCTCCAAACTGAGCTTCTGTAGGAATGGGAGGGCAGGAGGATGTGTTTGTGTGTGTGTGTGTGTCTGTGTTTGTGAGTAAAAGGCCTGCATCATCTGAGGTGCATCGGAAAGCTCCTCCTCTACATTTACATTTAGTCATTTAGCAGACGCTCTTATCCAGAGCGACTTACAGTAAGTACAGGGACATTCCCCCCGAGGCAAGTAGGGTGAAGTGCCTTGCCCAAGGACACAACGTCATTTGGCACGGCGGGGAATCGATCCGGTAAACTTCTGATTACTAGCCCGACTCCCTCACCGCTCAGCCACCTGATTCCTCTCCTCATAGCTGAGCAGAGTTCTGGCCCTGGATCAAAGCTGGTGACAGTGGCTTCATGCAGGTGTGTGGAGGAGTCCTACCACACAGACAGCACAGTCTGGGGGATGTTTTTGTATTGAACAGGGGGGATTTACACCACTGTGGAGACTAGCAGCACAGAAATACACTGCACTGATCTCTGAAGAGAGCTGCTCTAGGGTTAATGTGCAGGTTTGGCCTTGGTTTGCACTTCCTTTCATCTTGAACCCAGTTTCAGGATTGCCTGAGTCTGCTAGCATGTATCCCAGATACACTAGTTCCATAATGTTGGATTGTTTATACCAGTAAATGCGATTGTAACCCTGGATATCATGTCGGCAGTTAAATTCAGCAGAATCTCCCAGGTTCTTCAACAAGGCTGCAGGATTCTGGTGAACTTGGTCACTCAGAGACGAACCTGCAGAGGAGAGAAGACAAGATTTTTTTGCCTTTATTAAAAAAGTAACACGTAGGCAAATAAATTAAAAATGGCATGAATATAAACTTACCTGAACCCCAGACAGCATGAATGGATATGCTGATGAGCAGGATGATCATGGTGCTCCTGTCTGCTGAAGCTCTACCAGTGAGGCTTCACTCAGATAATCAGGGACTTGTTCTGACCTGTTACTGCTGGAACACTGTTGTCTTTACTGGGACTGGCTTTGATTCTGTGTTGGTTTGTTGGATTGATAAATGTGCAGGAAAGCACTTTGTAACGGTTTGAAAAGTTCTGTTCACATGAAGTCTGCTTACTGACTGAGAGGGAGGAGGCTGTCTACCACTGAGCTACACCCACCCCCTGCTGTGTCACAGTGACTCTGCCCAGAGGAGGTGGATGGAGGGAGTGTCAGCAGAACACACTGTCATCTCACATGACGTCACTCAGGACCTTTCAGGAGAAGTCTGAGGCAACAGCAACATTAGAGACGTGAGGATTAATGGAACTAGAGTGCCCCCTACAGTCCATAATGGGGATAAACATCATCAGATGGTTCATCATTCTGAATGAAGATCAAAACTCACAGGGGGTTTTTGTGCAGCTGCACATGATGTCTGTATCACTGTGTTCATAAACAGCACAGAAGTACATGCCGTTGTCTTCTGGTAAAGAGTTCTTCACTGTGAAAGACCCTCTCTGTGCTACAGTCTTGTTTGCAGAGAATATGACTTCACTGAACTCTCCATAGTCAGGCTTGCTGCTGGCAACAGTGAACGCAACCTGCTTCATCCCCTGTCCTGGTAGCTGTCTGTACCAGTACATCTGGTAGTACCCAACACCCTTGGTGTGACTGCAGTCCATCTCAGCAGGCTGCCCCTTGATTGACCAGAGGATGCTGGGGGTCTGGGTGACATCACTCCCCTCAGAGAGACCTGGAGACACAGAGACCAAAACCAGGACATGAGGATGACTTGATGAACCACCGTTGAGGTCCACCAGCTCAGCTAGACCTGAGAATGAATCTCTCCACACTGTAGCAGAGAGAACAGTTCCTGGAAAGTACCTGCAGCCCACAGTAGCGACACAGAGACTGGGATGACAAGAGAGATCATGGATGAGGATGTCAGAGCTGAACACATCTCAGCAACTGACCAGAAACATGACTGTGCTTCTCTCTCTGGAGGGAGGAAATGACGTGACTCTGAAGAAGCCCTCCTGATCTCCACCTCCAGTCCTGTCACCTCCTCCACCAGGTTAGATGCTGTTTCTCTGTGTGTCCTCAGAACAAGTCAGACTGCAGTTGAACCTTTATCAGCAGATCACCAGTGTGGTGGTGTGTGAGCGTTGATCAAAGTGCTGCTCCTGATTCCCTGGCAGACGTTAGCCCCAGGTGTTGAGAGGGAGCCAGTCTCAGACTGGCTGCTCACACACACTGATCACCACTCTTATCACAGGAGGGTTTTTGTAGAGGAGAGAAGGAGGGTGCATCACTGTGCAGACTAGCAGCACAGAAATACACTGCTCCGTCACTTGGAAAGAGTGTGGAGATGGAGAGTTTTGACTCGCTACGCCCATCTCCCTCAAAGCTGAATTGTCCTTTCACATCTTCTTCTGGATATGGAGAATTAAGATTCAGATAACCAAGTAGCTGGAGAGCCCCATCTAAATGTTGTTTGTACCAGAGGATACGATCATAGCTTTTAACGCTGTGTGAACAAAGGATCTCTTTGTCAACCGAGTCTCCCAGGTTCTTGATCAGAGCAGAGGGGGTCTGCTGAACTGACTGACTGGCAGAGGAACCTGTGGAGAGAAACAGTGGTGATGAGATAAACTAAAACCATGATTCTGTTTTTCTCTCTGAAATGTTGTTCTGCTCACCCTTGATGCAGGCAGACAGAGAGAGCAGAGGATGAAGGCTAGGATCATGGTGAACAGTCTTCTGTTGTGTCACGACCTGATGACCTGCTGGCATTCAGCATGGTCCTGTACATGAAGAGGATGAGGGCGGGGCTACCAGAGTGACATCACAACTGTCACCTCAGTACCAACATCCTCAATCTTCAAAAGTTGAGGTCTGTCTCCCCCTGCTGACTCAGTGTTCAACCCATCTCCTCATTACATACACACAATCTAACATTTAACAGCTTTAAATCCAAAGCAGCACATTCAGGGAGAGGGTGATCATCCACAATGCTGTTGGCCTGGTTTCTCCAGGCTTCTTGCACTGAGCTACCCCCAACCCCTTCTGTGTCATCACATGGTTCATGATACCTGAAGAAGGAAGTGTTGGTTAGCTTAGGTTAACGGTTGATGATGTTGTTTGTTGATGTTGCCATGCATCAATAAAACCTTTATTTGAATCAACATTGCACTGTAGAAGCATGTGGTCAATATGTCAACTTTATTAAGGTTCATTGGTTCAAGGTTGATAAGGTTCATGTTTGAGGAAAAGCCTGTAGATGTAGTGGAGATGATTGATTTCCCTCCAGGCGGCCGCCATGACTGATCTGAGTCCCCAACTGAAGGTGTAGACTACGTATCCTCAAAGGCCTTTATGTTACGGTCGGCCTCTTTGTTAAGTTTCTCCACATATGCTTCAATCTCAGCCAGTCTGGCTCTTTTTTTCTCCTCTTTTGTTGCCTTCTTTTTTGGTTTTACTTTCTGCCAGAACTGTTTCCAGAAACCACGTTTCTTCTCCTTGTCTGTTTACAAGAGACAAGCATTTAATACTTCAACGTGGTCTAGAGCACACAGAATAACGATTGTCAAGCCTACAACAGTGTCTCAATTAAATCATTCTGACATCATTATATAGTACACTTTCACATCACAAAAACATTTCTTACTTGTCTCTGACTGTGCCTTATCTGACTCATCCGTCTCTGACTCTTCCTTATCTGACTCTTCAGTCTCTGTCACTTCCTTCTCTGACCCTTCCTTCTCTGTCACTTCCTTTTCTGTCACTTCCTTCTCTGACACTTCCTTCTCTGTCACTTCCTTCTCTGGCCCCCACGCATTCTTAACCTTCTCTCTGCTTTTGCGTTTCATTTCTGCATCGTCCTTCTTTACGACTGTGCAATCCTCCTTGGTATCTGCTATTTTCTCCTCCTTGAGTTTCTCTTGCCTTTTCATTTCTAGTTCCATCTCTTTTATTCTTTGCTCCTCTTCTCTCCTGTACTGACTCCTTTCCTCGATGGCTCTCCTATTCTCTTTCTCCTTTCTCCTCATGACTGCTAGTCTATGCTTCTCCTGCCACTGTCGTCTTGCCTCATCGGACTCTTGTCCGCATTCCTGCCGTTGTCTTTCCTCCTCCTCCCATCTCTTCTCTGATTCTTTCATTTTTGCATCCTCTCTCATAATTCTCTCCCTATCTTTAACCAACTCTATTTGCTTGTCCAATGTTGTTTGGAGCCAAAAGTTATCTGCAGCTTTTTCTCTCATGTCATATAACCTGGCCAACTGGGTTTTGTCCCTCTCTTTTAGTCTCTCCATTTCCGCCTCCATCCACTCTTTCTCCTTGTCTCCTTTCTCCTCATGTTGTTTGACCTCTTCCTCTGACTTTTTCTCAAGCTCTTTCTGTCTCTTCAATTCTTTCTCTTTCCATCTCCTGTCTCCTTTTTGTCTCCATCTCAGCTCCATGGCTTTTCTATGCTCTTCTCTTTGCCTCCTCTCCTCCATTTTTATTTCCATCTCTCTTTTTCTTCCCTCCTCTTGGCTTTCCGTCTCGAGCCTTTTCCTTTCCTGCTCACTGTCTTGCTCCATTTGATCCATTTCTCCAACCTCACCCCTTTTTTCCTCAGTGACCACTTGTTGTTGCTCTGTCTTCATGGCAAGTCTGTGGTCCTCTGCTTCAGTCTGCTGCTCTTCTTGATTTTCTCCCTTTTTGTCAAGTTCCCTCTGCATGTTTGCTTTGTGTCTCTCCTCCTCCTTCTCTCTCTCTAGTTCTTTCTGTCTCCCTTCCTCCTCCTGTCTCTCCTGTTCTTGCTCTCTCTCATTCTCTTTCAGTCTCTTAACTTTCCTTTGCAGGTCCTCTTCTTGTCTGGCCTCCTCTGCGCTCTCCATTTCTTTTTGTCCCTTCTCTTTCCTCTCCCCTGTCAGTTGTTCTTCCTTCATCTCAATCTCTCGATGTTTTGCAAGCCCGTCAAATCTCTCAATGTCCCTCTGATGCTCTTCTTTGTGTTTTGTTGCCTCCATCTCTTTCTGTCTTTCTTCTTCCTCTTGTCTCTCCTGTCTGTAATCTCTTTCTGTCTCTCTCTGTCTTTCAACGTACCTCTGCAGTGCTTCTGTTTCTCTTGTCTCCTCGCTCGTTTTGTCCATCTGTTTATGTCTCTCTTCCTCCTTTTCAAGTCTAATTTTATCTTTTTGACTTTCCCTCTCTCTTTTCCTTGCATTCTCTTCGAATCTTTCAATTTCCTTCCGAAGATCCTCTTTTTGTCTTGCGACCACCCTCTCTCTTTCTAATTCTTTTTGTCTCTTCATCTCCCTCTCTCGTCTCTCCTGTTCTTGCTGTCTTTTAGTCTCTTTCAGTCTCTCTATCTGTTCAAGTCTTTCAACTTCCCTTTTCAGTGCTTCTTTTTCTTTTGCATCCTCCATCTCCTGTTTGGCCTTTCTGTCAAACTTGTTCTGTCTTTTTAGTTCTTTCTGAATATCCTCTTTTTGTCTTGCGTCCTCCCTCTCTCTTTCTAATTCTCTTTGTCTCTTCATCTTCCTCTCTCGTCTCTCCTGTTCTTGCTGTCTTTTAGTCTCTTTCAGTCTCTCTATCTGTTCAAGTCTTTCAACTTCCCTTTTCAGTGCTTCTTTTGCATCCTCCATCTCCTGTTTGGCCTTTCTGCCAATCTTGTTCTGTCTTACTAGTTCTTTCTGAATTTCCTCTTTTTGTCTTGCGTCCTCCCTCTCTCTTTCTAGTTCTTTCTGTCTCTTTTCCTCCTCCGCTTGTCTCTCTTTTTCTTGTTGAAGTTCAATGTCTCTTTGACTCACCTTCTCTTCAAGTCTTTCAATTTCCCTCCGAAGATCCTCTTTTTGTCTCGCGGCCTCACTCTCTCTTTCCAGTTCTCTCTGTCTCTCCCTCTCCTTCTCTCGTCTCTGCATCTCTTCAAATTCCCTTTTCAGTGCTTCTTTTTCTCTTGCACCCTCCACCTCCTGTTTGGCCTTTCTGTCAAACTTGATCTGTCTTTCTAGTTCTTTCTGAATTTCCTCTTTTTGTCTTGCGTCCTCCCTCTCTCTTTCTAGTTCTTTCTGTCTCTTTTCCTCCTCCGCTTGTCTCTCTTGTTCTTGTTGACGTTCAATGTCTCTTTGTCTCACCTTCTCTTCAAGTCCTTCAAATTCCCTCCGAAGATTCTCTTTTTTTCTCGCGGCCTCACTCTCTCTTTCCAGTTCTCTCTGTTTCTCCCTCTCCTTCTCTCGTCTCTGCATCTCTTCAAATTCCCTTTTCAGTGCTTCTTTTTCTCTTGCACCCTCCATCTCCTGTTTGGCCTTTCTGTCAAACTTGATCTGTCTTTCTAGTTCTTTCTGAATTTCCTCTTTTTGTCTTGCGTCCTCCCTCTCTCTTTCTAGTTCTTTCTGTCTCTTTTCCTCCTCCGCTTGTCTCTCTTTTTCTTGTTGAAGTTCAATGTCTCTTTGACTCACCTTCTCTTCAAGTCTTTCAATTTCCCTCCGAAGATCCTCTTTTTGTCTCGCGGCCTCACTCTCTCTTTCCAGTGCTCTCTGTCTCTCCCTCTCCTTCTCTTGTCTCTGCATCTCTTCAACTTCCCTTTTCAGTGCTTCTTTTTCTCTTGCACCCTCCATCTCCTGTTTGGCCTTTCTGTCAAACTTGATCTGTCTTTCTAGTTCTTTCTGAATTTCCTCTTTTTGTCTTGCGTCCTCCCTCTCTCTTTCTAGTTCTTTCTGTCTCTTTTCCTCCTCCGCTTGTCTCTCTTGTTCTTGTTGACGTTCAATGTCTCTTTGTCTTACCTTCTCTTCAAGTCTTTCAATTTCCCTCCGAAGATCCTCTTTTTGTCTCGCGGCCTCACTCTCTCTTTCCAGTTCTCTCTGTCTCTCCCTCTCCTTCTCTTGTCTCTGCATCTCTTCAACTTCCCTTTTCAGTGCTTCTTTTTCTCTTGCACCCTCCATCTCCTGTTTGGCCTTTCTGTCAAACTTGATCTGTCTTTCTAGTTCTTTCTGAATTTCCTCTTTTTGTCTTGCGTCCTCCCTCTCTCTTTCTAGTTCTTTCTGTCTCTTTTCCTCCTCCGCTTGTCTCTCTTGTTCTTGTTGACGTTCAATGTCTCTTTGTCTTACCTTCTCTTCAAGTCTTTCAATTTCCCTCCGAAGATCCTCTTTTTGTCTCGCGGCCTCACTCTCTCTTTCCAGTTCTCTCTGTCTCTCCCTCTCCTTCTCTTGTCTCTGCATCTCTTCACCTTCCCTTTTCAGTGCTTCTTTTTCTCTTGCACCCTCCATCTCCTGTTTGGCCTTTCCGTCTAACTTCTTCTGTCTTTCAAGTTCCTTCTGATGATCTTGTTTTTGTCTTGCATCCTCCCTCGCTCTCTCTAGTTCTTCCCTTCCCTCTAGGGCTTCCCTTTCTGTGTCCAGAGCTTTTTGTCTCTCCTTTTGTCTCCTAGCCTCTCTTTGCATCAGCTCTTCTTCTCTCCTTTCTCTCTCCCTCTGCGTCTCATCCTTTCTTTGTTTTTCTAATGATTGCTCTTTCATCCGTCTCTCCATTTCTCCCCTTCCCAACACTTCTCTGCTTTTTCCTGCCCGGCACTGTGACTCTGTTGTGTTTTTTTCTTCATCTTGCCTTGCTTTTATTCTATCCTTCTCATATATTTCTTGGACCTTCTCCCTTTTCATCTCTAGAAGTTCACTTTTCAGCTTCTTGATCTCACACTGCAGTTTGTCTCTCTGCCTCTTCATGTTGTCCCGTTCTTCCACTTCCCTCCGTGTCTCGTTCTCCTTTTCTCGCAAGCTGTCCATCACAATCTGCCTTTTGTCAATATTCTGCTTTGTTCGCTTATCAACCTTTCTCTCTGTGTACATTTCATCACTGTACATCTCTCTTTCTTCCCCTCTCTTGATCACTTTCTCTCTACTGTTCTCCACCCTCTTCCTGTCCAGACGTCTATGGCAAGCACCATCGCATGCTGCTTCTTTGAGTGTCTGCACCTGCATGCATAAAAGGTCAATGAAACACCATATACAAGGTGGCCTTTACTGTCCTCTATAAACATTTAACTCACAAATGACAAAACTGAATAGGGACACCTATGTGTCCCCATTGTAACTCTTCTGTGTGTCTCTGTGTCCCTATAGTAACTTTTTATTTTGTGTTTACGACCATAAAGAATCTTGCAACTGATGCTAGAACACAATAATACCATTGTTTTGGGGCATAACTTTGGGTATGTGCTGAGGAAGTAGTAAGTAACATTGTCATACCTCCATCTTGAGATTCTTTATCTCAGCCTTCTTCCTGGTTTCAACATGCTGTAATTTCTCAACCAAGTTGCTCAGAGAAATATTTTTTAGTTGAAGCTCCCGGATGGTCTTCCTCAAATCCTCCACCAGGTGTTCTAGCTCGTTTATCTTCCCGCTGAATGTCAAATGGTCCCATTACAACATGGTCAATATCTTTGTAGTTCACTCCACATGTCAAGAAATCCTTCCTAACATGTCTAATGCATAATCATTTTGTACCATTTAGAGTGTGCGTGTCTTGTGAAGAGGACACTTACTGGTTCATTTGAGGATGCCCCCTTGTGGCTACAGGAAGTTGACAGGGAAGTCGGTGAGACGAGAAGGAAGAGCTCTCGTCGGAGGAACTCTCAGAGTCACTGAGCCCCAGGGTGATGGTTCCAAGATAGAACCTCTCCCCTCTGCAGTAACATGGACACATCACAGGCAGCAGGTTATCAACTCACATTCAAACGCGACAGACCGGACATCACAATTGTGTTTTAACCTCTTTCCAAACACTGGCATTTAGTCTCTGTCCTGCCTTAAAACCATCATATCATCTAAACCCGAACTTCAACCCCAAACTTAGCCGTCATTTGGACGCCCGGACCTTCCTACGATTCTGTTGAGGCAACCCTGTCTTACCGTATGTTCTTCAACATCCTCATGTCTGGAATCTGTCCAGGTGAGAGTGCTCTGAAGGAGGAGGGTTCATCATCCCTGTGGAGGGAAACACACACATCCATCATGTGTTATTGTACACAGGTGACATGCAGATAGAGGTCTACATACTTAAGAGGTCTATTGCACTCAATGTACAATTTGGAAAAACACATCATCCAAATGAACATTCTGTATTCTTGTAATAAATCAACTAAAACACATCAGACGTCCAAACCATAAACTGACAACTACTGGGCTTGCAGCATAAACTCTATTTTAGTGCGGACTTACTTTCGACTCCCCCTCTTCCAAAAGAGAGCTTTGGGTAACTCTCCAGAGTAGAGAGCTACTTTCTCTCTGTTTCAGCACACATACACACAACAAATTAGACAACATGATATCCATTGTAGAATCATATTTCATCATAACTAGAAAAGATTGTTGAAGTCTAAAAACAATTCTAAAATAGCATCTCAGAAATATTTTGTAAGAAAGAACTTACATCTTCCTTGGCATTTTTCAATTCATTTTTTTTCTCTCCTCTGTAAAGACACACATGACAAGGGAAAGTCAATACCAAATCAAATGTTTTGTTCTGTAACAAATAAAACACTGGAAGGTCAAGATACAGGAAGCAGCAACAAGGTTTCAGCATCAACTTTATGTGAAGCTAAATGAGCATTATAAACTCCCCTTAGTAATACATGGTACATTCTAGTCATTAGTCGCTAAATTATGAACAGCATTATTGTTACAGCACCATACAGCATGACATGGTTTAAATCTTGCTACACATTTTTTTATTTTCTTGCTGTTAGTCGTTGCGTACAATTTAGTCTGCATCTCAAATCCTTGGCAAATAATTATTTAAAACGCATTTGTTCATTCGTATTTTGTAACATTTAATGATTTAGGCTTCTTTTGTGTCTGTTTTTTCCTGTCTTTAACGAATACATTATTTTTCTTGTGTTAATTCCATCATGGTCTGTCTGCCATACATCTGCTCTCACGCATTTCAGCCATTTCTCACACCTTGTATTTCACACGACTGTTAAATATTTCTCACGCTGAGAAGTAAGGGATAACTAGTCCAGCTATAAAATCAATGGACAAGGCATACCGAGGGAAGATGTCGGCTTATATGATAGTTGTCAGTTACAGGCTACATAGTTAAATGTCAATACTGTAAAAGCATCACAGGCCCGCCCCCAGCAGTTATGTAAACCATTCCCCCCAAGCAAACGTGTATTAGAAGGAAATTCTCATCTTTGTCCTCACCTCAATACCTCCATCTTCCTGATCATGATCACAAACCGTTAGTAGCAAAAGTCACATAACAAAAATTGAATCTTCTCTGAAATGACATTAGAATGTGTGTGTTGGCAGAACATAATGTTACAAAACTTCTAAGATTAACTATGACGTCATAATGCAAAAGTTAAGAATGCGCCGCCATTGGTTAGACTGTCGGATGCAGACTGCCGCGTCCATGACATTTACATTTATGCATTTAGCAGACGCTTTTATACAAAGCGACTTCCAATATATAGTTTTACAAAGGTGCCTAGGTCACTGATCATAACAACGAGAGAGCCCCAAACATTTCCAGTTGCCAAACATGAAGCCAACGTGAAAACAAATAAGTCCCAAAGGGAAGAACAATAAGAGCATGTAGTTACACAAGTTACAATTTAACAGCAAGAACCTCAAAAGAGCAAGAGAGTAGGCTACCTGTGGCAAAAGCAAGCAACAATAATATATTTCGTCCATAATGGATTCTGTCGGCACGTCCCTTCAAAATTACTAAACACAATCGCTATCTGCCGTCTCACAAAACCCCACCTCACGTTGAAAAAAAACGATTAAGCAGTTGTATATCTGTTTCAGTTTGTGTTTATGTTTGTTTCTGGCTAGCTCCAGTCTTTACATCAGTCTCAGTGTTGATCATGGAGTTATTTATTCATCAGGACTTACTGCTTTTATCACTGAACAATAGGTCACTGATAATAAATACATCATGAACATTTTTTGATCTTGGTCAGTAAGCAGCATTGTGAGTTGCTGTGGAAGAGCAGGCTATAACTGTTAAACTCATTATTGGCTAAATTATGAACAGCATTATTGTTACAGCACCATACAGCATATGACATGGTTTAAATCTTGCTGCACATTTTTTCCCCTTTACTTTCAGTTGTAGCCTACTATTGAGTCTGCATCCCAAATCCTTGGCAATAACTATTTTAAACATATTTTTTTATTCGTATTTTGTATAAATGTTATGCTTTAGGCTTCTATTGTTTCTGTGTTTTCTGTCTTACAGATACATTATTATTGTTATGTTAAGTCCATAATGGTCTGCCATATTGTTATCTAAACCTTTCTCCCCAAGCAAACATGCTTATTAATAGAACATTTCTCAGTTGTGCCACTTAGTCTTTGTCCTCACCTCAATACCTCCATCTTCCTGATCATGATCACAAACCGTTAGTAGCTAAACCAAAAGTTAACTACATTCACTTGAATCTTCTTTGAACTGACAGTAAAACACAGTGCTGGCACAACTTAATGTTGCAAAACTTCTGAGGTTCATGACATCACAATGAAAAAGTTTAGAATGCGTCCCCATTGGTTAGAATCTGTAGGTCGCATCAACTGAGGACTTAAGCCGAATCCCAATACTCCCCCTCACCCCTTCCACAGCTTCACTTCCTGGAGTTGGAGCAAGAACAGGAAGTGATGTAATCTGACAGTGCTGATATGATGTTGCTGGAAGTGATTCACATGTCAGATGCAGGTGTTTCACTCTGACACACAAACCACTCTTGAAGAAGAGAGGAGGGGTTTTGTAGAGAACAGGGGGATCGGCAGCACCGTGCATTTACCAGTCAGGAATCAAAAACAAAGTTCACATTCAAAGCAGACTACCACCCCCTATAGACTAATATCTGTAAGTACCCATGCATCGCATCCTCTCAAAGTAACAACCCTCAACAGAAGTAACATCTGTAGTTGTGATGACGATATCTATCTCCTCTGAGTACATTACTGTTATTGTGGTTTGATCCAGGTGTGCTGAGGGGCCTGTTGATCTCTGAAAGGTTTTTGTAGATCGGAGCTGAGCTCTGTACCACTGTGTAGCTGGCTGCACAGAAATATTGTCCATCATCTTTAGGTTGCCTCAGTTGGAGATGAAGGTAGGCTTCTTTCTTACCATCTCCACTCACATTGAAGATCCCTTGATATGGAGACTCAACAGTGGGATTTTTTAAGAAAACATACCCTATTAGTTTCAGAGCAGTGTCTCCCACTGAGCGCTGGTACCAGAGTATAGTGTCGTAATTAGGAATGTTATGACTGCAGTTCAGTTGGATCCTTTCTTCTGGCTTCCCCAGGAGAGTAAAAGGAGTTTGGTTCACCTCTTGACTGAGTGACTCTACTGTGGAGTGAGAAGAAGAGTAAAACTGATTTAGAGAATCCTTAAAGCTTGCCACACAGATTTGTTTATTCCTGTAAAACTACAACACTACAGTTGAAAGTAATTTTCCTGGTAATGTGAAAATGTGATGTCCTGTAAGCTCAGTAGGCTCACCTGTGATCCAGAACAAAAGAACAGAGAAGATAGTGAGACGTCTGATCATGGTGACCATCAGTGCTGAGCCTGGGGGACCAACTGAGGACTCAGCATCACTTCCTGGAGTTTGAGCATGAACAGGAAGTGATGTAATCCAGCGCTGCTGACATGATGTTGCTGGATTTAATTCATACCTAAGATGCAGGTGTTTCACTCTGACACACAAACCACTCCTGGATGAGAGATGAGGGTTTTTGTAGAGAACAGTGGTGATCTGGAGCGCTGCATAGCTGGCAGCACAGTAATAAACTGCACTGTGGCTGTTTACACTCAGTTTCTTAATGACAAGAGAGGTGTTCTTTGCCTTATCACCACCGAGATCCCCAGTGAAATTGAACCTTCAACGTTTGGAGTCCTGAAATTCAAATACCCGATAAGTGTGAGAGCTTTGTCCCCTGGTTTCTGGAAGTACCAGAGCATCATTGTATAATCTGTTTTACTGTGGGTGCAGACGAGCTGCACAGTGTCTCCATCTCTGCTGAGGAGATCAGAGGGAGTCTGGTGGACCTCCACAGTCTGACACAGACCTGGACAGACAGAGAGAAGATATTACCACCACATGGACACACAAGACATAAAAACACTTTATTACAATATAGAAATCATACACATTTAGCATATTTATGTGGAAATCTCAGAAGGTTCTCAGATAGAAGTGGATCAAAAATAGAGTCTCAAGTCTCCAAGTTTAGTTCTCAAGGCCAAAGAGGTGGCTTGATGGTGTTTATTCAGGCAGATAGTTGTATACAAACAACACTGGTACAGAACAAAAAAAAGCAGGCAACTCCCCCCGACACTGGGTAATATAGGCAGAATATTAAACGCACACCCCTTGTCCCAAGAGATAAGATTGTGCAATATGGAACCTTCTAGAAGCTTCTGGAAGATGAGTCACCCCCCCCCCCCGTTACTGTGCACGCAGCCTCAACCTTGTCTTTGGGGGCTGCGCTCCCCTCTTATCCAGTGACCAGAAATAGCATGTTCCCCAAAAACCTCCACTTTCCTCGACCAACCCAACCATGTTGTTCTCACAAACCTTCCTTCACCCTACTCAGCCCCCTCCTTACTTGAAGTCACTCTGACATGCCCGCATCCAGGTCCCACCCTTGGGAGTCAGTAGCTCCTTAGTTTCTCCTGAGAACAGCTGGAAACACTCACTAACCATGGCAACCCCTGCTCCCTTGTCTCTTCTTGGTCCAAACTAAACTATCAGCAGTGTTCTTCATAACAAGATACGCACACACAGAAGAAAATCCCCCTGTATTAATTAGCCCAGTCTCACACTCTCGGCCCACCTCCTGCCTTCCAAGGCAAGTTTCCTTCCTGCTCAAACAGGCCTGTTTGCTGGCAGATGTTTAAAGGCAGCTTAAAATTACAAAATATCAAATGACATACTAAGGTTGAAATAAGTCAACAAACATACAGTAATGTAGACACACCAAGTTCACATCAGAAACAACAGAAAAGTATACCTGCAGTACAAGCGCATCTGAGGCACATGACATACATCTGAGGCACATGACATACATCTGAGGCACATGACATACATCTGAGGCACATGACATACATCTGAGGCACATGACACACATGACATCAACACAACAAACACACATATATGGAGACAGTACATCAATGCTTGCATACCTGATTGGCAACAAGCTATTCCTTAAGGCTGTGTTAGAATGTTTTGTTTGTGTCTTTTGTGTGTATGTGTGGTGGAATCAACTCCCCACCTCCATCAGAGACACGGACTGTCTCTCCACCTTCAAGAGAAGGCTCAAGATGCACTTGTTCCGGGAGTTCAATGGTACTTAGGAATGGTTTGCTGAACCCAACGCTAGTCTCCTCAAGGATCACAATGACTCTTGCTTAGACTGTTGCTCTTGTTGGTTAGTGGTAGCTGGTTTAAACTGTTGTATTCTATTTTAGTTAATCCTATTTTTATTGCTTTTCTACAGGTACACCTGCACTTAGAGATTAATGTTGTGTAATTTAACTTGTTTAACTACATGCTCTTATGGTTTCTTCCCTTTAGCACTATTTTTTGGTTGTTCACAATATGTACTTCTTGTTTTTGACTACCCGCAATGCTGTGGGGCTATCTTGTTGTTATTATCAGTGACCTATGCACTTTGTAAAGCTCTCTCTTGGAAGTCGCTTTGGATAAAAGCGTCTGCTAATTGAATAAATGTAAATGTGTGATGGCAGAGCATTCCAAGTGTGTGCTGAATTTACAGAAAATGCTGATTTGCTAAAACATTATTCACTAATCAATAGAACTAGTCATTGGACACTAGTTAGTATGTTCTCATGTAAGCTTGCTATTAATAAGAGTAGATTGTGTCTATGTGTCAGGGTTAATAGATATTCAGGATCAGGAGAAAGTACTGGTTACACGTTCCTTGTCATGACTACATTTACAAGACGCTCTTATCCAGAACGACTTACAGTTAGTACAGGGACATTCCCCCCGAGGAAAGTAGGGTGAAATGCCTTTCCCAAAAACACAACGTCATTTGGCACGGCGGGGAATCGATCTGGCAACCTTCTGATTACTAGCCCAACTCCCTCACCGCTCAGCCATCTGACTCTCTGACCACAAGGAGAGCTCCAACTATGAACTCTCTAGTCTGATTGGTCATGTGTTGGGAGCTGTGAATCTCTTTCTCTGAGACTGTTGTAACATCATTACTGCCTGCCTGACTAATACTATATATGTTTACATTCTTGTGCCCTATAAAAGAAGGTCCTCCGGCCTTCAGAGCAGAGAGAGACATGATTGAAACCTAAGCCTGGTGCTGTGTTGTCATTTTATTGTCTGAAGTCTGGTTTTCTCTCCCAATCTGCAGATTGATAAATACTTAAAATCCAGAACTCAACTGAATTTAGTCACTCCGTTTATAAAGAGACAGACTAAACACTTTCTTCATCAAGACCAGATTTGTTGTTGTATTCTAAGTGTGAGCACATCGTTTACTATATTGATTTAACAATTCCCTTTGGAGGAAGCACTTGAAAGAAGGAAGCAAATGTATGCAAAAGTGGTGGTGGAAGCTAGGCAACGAGGTTGGACAGCCAGCCACACAAGACCATGGATATGGGTGTGTCAGAGGCTTGGTAGCTAAATCAACCATAACACATCTGTTGGATTTTGGTTTTCAAGGACAGTCACTCAAGGGAGTTTATAAAGGAGCTGTAGTCATCTGGTGAAAGGGCAAGCTATAAATAAAACTTAAAAGTGCTGAATTTAAGTTTTATAATCTGGGAACTTGAGCGGTAAGCGTTATATCTGGTTTAAGAAGGAAGGAAAGATTTTTTGGAAAGTGGAATGTCCTGTACATGTAAGCTAATACCTGATGCCATAGTCTGAGTAATTTATTTCGTCGTCACCTGAACAAGGTGAACTTAAATACATTTGGAAGTTCCAAAGCAAAAGTGTATCAGACAAATTCCAATTCAGTGCTACATTGAACATTAGCTTAAGCAAAACAAGCAGAAGAAGAAGCAGAAGAAGCAACAATTAACGGCCAAACAGTAAGTAATTAACTCCATCAGTTTGAGTATTTCTTACTGCATAAATTGTGCATAAAATAGAGGAAAACAACACTTAATGTTGAATTACATTTTTTTACCCATCTATTCTGCCCTCCTGATGGTGGTGTAAAGTTATGCGTAATCTGTCTCAACCACTACCACTGCCTTTCCCAGTCCTTTAGTGTCAAGTGAATACACATGTCAACTTTTACGGATTTATTGCAGCATTGAAATTGCTTACGGAAATATACCTGAAATTATACGGAGTGATTGACACGGTTGGTATATGACACCCCCTTTATGCCACAAAAGCGATTCAGGCCTTATAAATTATACATTTTCTTACAGCTGATGTTATGAGAATTTTATCACTGTATGGAGGGGGCACATGAGTTTGCATTTCACCCCGTTTTGAACGCACCCTTTGTCAGACATCCCAAACAAGCAGAGACTCATTTCCGGGAGGTGGCTTCCTCCCCCCCGGGGTGCAATAAGGACACGCAATGTGCACCTTTATCTATCCGGATATGACCTTAGGACACTCTTTCGCTCGCTCTACATGCAAAATCCCCAATTTCCGGGAGATTGTATAGCATTTGCGGGCGTCAGGATGCAAATGCGTTGGGATGTCTGCTTTGTTCCCTTAGCTACACTTGTACATCATGAATACACGTGATATAGGCCCATAGTGTATGACGTGGTTGTCTCAGTTGGTAGGCTGCATTAGAGCCCCTATATGCCACAACATGAAATATACAAATTGAGTCTGTGTTCTCCACCCCCTGCAACTCAGAATACCACAGCACCTGGATTGAGAGAAACAATAATTGAAAAAGTTCTCACAATGTGTTAGTCATTTTGATTGCAAAATAAATCAGAAAAAATTGCAAAATCTTGGAGGGACTGGTTATTTTAGCACATATTTGAACAGAGGCTGTTTTAGACAGATAACAGATAAATGTGCCAAAATTCATAGTTTCTTCAAAAGATTATCTTAATTTTGCTCAATCTTAATTCCAGTGGTTTAGATGAATTGTAAATTAAGCCTATACTGTGTAGCAGAGAGTCAACAGACAAAGCTTGGTACCATCTACACCTTTCTCCTAGGGTCCTTCCCCCTTTGTCCTTATCTCCCAGAAGATGCTTCAAAGCCCTGACCCAGCATGGGGTCAGGAACAGAGACCACATGGTCACACAGTATCAGACAATGGAGTATAAGGGAGAACTTTCTTTCGTGGATTTACAAACATATTTCTCAAGGACTACATGGCTCATGGACACTAATTCAATGACAGTAGTCGATGTGTTATAATGTGTGTTTTCTCATTTACCTAGAACGTGTTTAATTGATGTTTGATTATAACTCCCCTTCAGATACAGTAAATCAGTCAATCTTGATATCAAAATAATTGTATCATACTAACAAAACCAGTTATGATTGTTGTATTGCTCTATTCTGAAGTTTAAGCATTTCATGGACATTTGAGATAATGGAATTTAAACTATCAGCCACTTCACACCTCTGGGCAGATCTCAAGACGACGCCCAGGTGGAAGTAACTGACCAATGAGAGAGGTCACCTTCACACGGATGACCCCCTGTTCTTTGGAGTATAAAATCGCCAAACGTACAATCACCCCCGCTTGTTCGTAGGATTAACTTGGGGTGAACGCGTCACTCTCTAACCTTTACCTCATAACTTGCATATTCACTTTGCGCCCGGAACTTTGACGAGAGATTCCGTTTCCTATTCGTTGGATATGACGAACCATTGACTCCGTTCTTCAAACCGACAAAAGTAACTGCGATTTGCAATATTTCTTACTTGTGACATATTGGCATGTTGTGATTGAATTGTCGATGTTTGATTGTATTTTACAAATGATTTAACTTGACCATCGTTAGGTCAGTTGCTATTGATCGTCCATTGTTACTATAGAAGCTTCTTCCTCTGTACCTCTTCCTCACTCTCTCTCTCCTCCCCCTCCACACGCGCTCTACGCAGCCATTGTGTAGTGCGCTCTCATTAGAATTTAGGCCTACTGTACTGCTTTAGCCCAACTAACCCATAACTTATCTGGCATGTGTTCACTATAATTACATTCTCTTAAATAAATCATTGTGTATAATACTCGCGTATCTCTCACGTTATATGATCTGCTCTACTTTCATAGAATTCCCTACTTAAGATTAGACTGATTATTACGAGTGCTATTATTCAATATTATTAAACAAGGTTTCCTCTGTCCCTTTCACGAATCAGAGGTGGTGCCCCCAAACCAAAACAATAGGGGGGCACGGCTGTGGCCGTGACAAACACAGGCTGTTTACGACAGAAACAGATGAATGTGCCAAAATTCATAGTTTCTTCAAAAGATTATTTTAATTTTGCTCAATCTTAATTCCAGTGGTTTAGATGAATTGTAAATTAAGCTTATACTGTTATATTGCAATTGGTTTAATCTTTTGCAGTGAGGCTTGTGTTGCTGGGGAAGAATGAACTGGACAATGGCCGAGTGGGAAACCTCATCCTTGGAAGAGATGCATTTCAGACTGAAGCCCTTGAGGTTTGTGAAGAACATGTAAGTGAGAGAGTCAGAGGACAGGTGGAGGGAAAAGCCATCACAGTCATTAACACTCCTGACCTATTTCATCCCCAACGCACACAACATGAGCTCTCGGTGGCAGTGAAAGAGTGTGTGGCCCTGTCTGCTCCAGGGCCTCATGTATTTCTACTGGTGCTGCAGCCTGACAGCTTCTCAGAGGAGGACAGACAAAAAGTGAAAGCCATACTGAACTTGTTCAGCGATGAGGCCATGAACTTTACCATTGTACTAACTACTGTTAGAAGTGCGCGACATGTCTCTACAACTTACACTGGTGAAAAAGAAGACCCTTTAGGCCTGATCATACAGGAGTGTAAGATGAGGCATCACATATTTGATAAGATTTACAGATTTGACGAGAGTCAAGTTCTTAAACTCTTTGAGAAGATGGACAAGATGATGGAAGAGAATGGGAGAAGACATCTCACCTGTAAGGAAATTGGGGTGATACCAGGGGGCTCATTACTTCCAGAGAGCAAACAGAAAGCAAAAAGAGGAAGAGAGAGTGATTCTCACAAAGACAAAGAATGGAAGAAGAAGAGAACAGGAGGTAGGAACCTGTGATAAATAATTTGTTTAATCACTTTCATTAAAAAATGACTGTTCTGAATGAAGAATGGCTCTTCTGTGGGTTACCATATGGTCCCATAACAGACAAGTTACTGATAGTGTCATCATTCCATGGTAAATACTGTGTCACATCCATCTGTTCCACAAATTAAATTATGGTGATAAATAAAACAATGGTTATAGCTGAATAATAACAAGCTCAACACGATGGTTTGTTAGTTTTGGAACGTTTTGGTTTTGCACATATTCAAACAGCCCTCAGACTTCATCCAATCCATTCACAATCATTCTCATCTAAGACTTAGATTAAAGGATTAGTCAAACCTGTCTGGATACTGTGGTCAGATCTGGCAAAAAGACATGGACTTTCACATATACTCTCACTACAGGTAATTGTCCAGATATTGTTTATGGTTTTATGGTCTTTTAATTTATAGAGATTAAAGATATTGCAGCCATACAGCAAGCACAAGAAGTCATGGCACAGGTTCAACACAGATTTGAAAAGAAAATCCAAACCCATGCCAATACCAACACAGAATTTATGAACTTCATCAGGTACATTGCCTGTTTCAGTAAAATAGCATTAATTAACATGCATGATAATGTTTTCCTGAGTCTGCTGTTAATTAAAACAAACTATGTATCTATTTTTATGTTTGTCTATCTAGCTATTTATCTATGTCTTGTTTGTTTGTTGTATCCAGGCACATTATGGCAGATCTGCTAAAGAAGACGATACAGAAAACCACTATTGGTGTGTTTGGAAAGACAGGAGATGGTAAAAGCTCCCTGATAAATGCCATCCTAGATGAGGAGGAGCTGTTACCAACAGGGACACTCGATGCCTGTACATCAGTCATCATACAAGTGGAGGCTGGGGCTGAGAGTGACCAGTACACAGCAACTATTGAATTCATCTCAGAACAGGTTTCTTACAACTGTTACATTACCACTGTCATACTGTAATGTAACAACTCACATCCTATGTTTAAAATGAATACTGAAAAATACTTAATGTTCATTTGTAGGCCTGGGAAAATGAGCTGAAGAGCCTGCTAGGTTTTCTAGCAGAACCTTGGCAAAGGGATGAAAGCATTTGCAAAATGGCAGAAGACAAGATTGAAGCACTGTATGGAAAGAATGCAACTGCAAAAAGCTTTGATGAACTGATGAAGGATGATCGTTCAACAGTTATTGCAGCCCTGCTCAGCTTAACCACTAAAACCATCTCAAATGTTCAGGTAAGTTACAATTCTTGTAGCTGTAAATTGTAATTGTATGTGAGTTCAAGTTACTTTATGTACAGCTCATATTTGTGAAAAATGATTACCTTCTAAGTCTTAATTCCATGCTCAAACAGGCCTCAGATCTCTCTGAAGAAATCAGGCCTTATACTCAACATCACGAGTCTGATCTTGGGCGACTCTACTGGCCAGTAGTGAAGACTGTGAGAATCAAAGTTCCAGATCACAAAGAGCTTCTCCAGAACATTGTGCTAGTTGATCTCCCTGGAAATGGAGACTGCAATCAGACCAGAGACGAGATGTGGAAATCAGTAAGTGCTCACTGTAGTGCTCTTTGTCACAAACTGAAGGAGATTCTGGATGCATGTGCTGCGCCCAACTTATTTGAATGAAAAAAAAAATTACTTCAAAATTACTTCAAGGAACTTACAAGATCCTTGTGTCAGACCTCAAGTTTAGACACCATATTGACAGTACAATTCCACACCCAATCAAACAAGTGAAAATGATGAGTATTGATACAAAACAGAAGAAAGACAGAAAAAGCAAAAACAAGTGCAGTTAATGATTTGACTACCAAGGTTAACTGAGGGGCAGCAATATAAACGAACCCAACATAGAATGACCAGCAGGGGGAGAGAACCAGGGTGTGACATCATTAAACAAACCATTTTTTACATTCATATATGAATTCCTTAATAGCATTTATTTGTGTTCATATGTATTCATGCTATTATATTAGCAAAGCTACAGGTTTCAATTACATGAAAAAATGTCATATTTGGCAAGTGAATTTCTTCTTTTGGGATAAAATATAGTTTATAGTTTCAATACACTGACAAATTATATAGGTACAGGCGCTTATTTTTTTTTTCATATTGAATAGAGAAAACGGGTTTGGATTATACTGTACCAGTTGTTTGTATTGAGAAATCTATTCCATTAAACCAAACGAACAACAAAAACAATAACTTTGTTTTTCTTCCAGATGTTAAGGGAGTGCACAGATGTTTGGGTTGTGAGTGATATCAATCGAGCCGCATCGGACAAGGCAGCCTGGGAGATCCTGAAGAGCAGCATAACAGATATGGTACAGGGAGGGGCATGCACTGGCATCTCTTTCATTTGCACCAAAACTGATCATATGGATCCCCAGTCTTACATGAGATCATTAAGGTCAGTCTTTTTTTTATCCTCGATTTTGTGTATGTAAGTGTATGCAGTACTAAAGAGTGTGCTCAGTGTAATATTAGTTTGTTTATTATGTTATTAGGTTTGAAACAGTATGCATAAAACTACAAAAATTACATAATGATTTTCACATCCCTTAGACTGAACAATGAAGATCTACAAATCACAGCGGACAATGTAAGTGAAAAATTGATACAAACCGACACCACTTCATTAGATGATCTATCTATGCCAGATGAAATACAAAGTGATTTATTATTCTCCCCATTTCTCAGGAGTCAGAGAAAAAGCTTAAATGCATACAGCACAGGAATAACATGGCCAAGAATCGAGTGAAGAATCGAGTGAAACAAGCCTTTGAAAAACAGGGTCAACTCCAGGTATTTCTCTCACCCAGGAGGTGTTTGTGATTGATTTTTCTGATCATACAGCAGGCTGATTGACCTTCTAGGATTTTTTTTCAGAAATATTACATGCCAAGCATTTCAGTGTTTACTGTAAGTTCACTGGAGTTCTGCTCAAAGGAGCCATATCTGACACAGGAGGACACAGGTAGAGCATCATCAGTTTTAGTAGTTGTCTCTTTTTTTCCATTAGAGGAGTGTGTGCTGTTCATCAACACCCATAAAGGGAGTTTGTGTATTTCTTGAAGTGAGCACAAACAGAGTAGATTCACATGTCAATGTAGTCATTATAGCTGACACTACACTATCTATTTTATTTATGTATTTCCTTGGAAAAAAAACCTGAAGAGATACAACTGCTGAGAGATGTGCTGAGAAGGTTTAACCACAGTCACACAAACAGAGTGGCCACACAGTATTTTACAAGAGCCACAGGGATCCTGTCCCTCATACAGACATCCAAAGATAACAACGAGGAGATGGTAAGTGTCACCATTAATGAAGGTGTCCTTGTGTTGTCTGTAAATTAGTCTTATCTTGAGGAGAAACTCAGATGGTTTTGTGGTATGTGTTTCAGAATAAGGACAAAGCTAAGCTGCACAGTGAGTTGAAGAAGAAGCTGGACGATGAACTGAAATGTCTATGGGTTAAACACTTAGAGCCATGTTACAATGAACTGGAAAAGTACCTCTCAGATGGAGTTAACAAGTCAGAGACGAAATGTGCTGAAATAACCAAGAAAAATGTGGATGTACCTGTAAGTACTACTACTTGGCAGATTAAGTTATTTTATGGTATTATATTTAAAACTGCTACAGATCTACCATGCTTTAATCCACACACATTTTATTAATTTACCATTCAATATTATTTCCTTAGGCAGGCAAAGATGGACGTGGACACCATCAGACTCTATCAGCCTTGTGCAGAAATGAAGGTTACCTCAGGTCAAGATATGGAGAAACAAGAGACATGAACAAGTCTTTGGCTGAAATTATGTATGAAAGCATCAATGGAAAGTTTAATGCCTTCTTCCCGTAAGTATTGTTACAGTAGTCTTAAAAGTGTTATTCATCCAGAGCCTACCTGTGTGGAATGTGTCCAATTTTATGTGTGCAGAAACGAAGGGGAAACTAGCCTGTCAGTGCGGGAGAAGGTCGAACAATTCAGTGTCTGCTCGATCCGTTTCACTGAGGGCTACAGCAACCCTGCCGCAATGACTCACATTCTGAGGTTCTTAAAAGCTGAGGTAAGCGAGAATGTTTACACCGTTCTATCTCTATCTTTGTGGTAAATATATCACCAAACACTGAGGTAAGAAAAAAGAAAAACTAGCCACAATAGGCTATAAGTACAGCAAAAATATCAGTACCACGTCCGAATGCTACGGGGGGGGAAACACAATTCAACATTTCTTTGTAAAATGAATTTTCCTATTACAGTATGTGTCCCACATTTGAGTAGTGTGGTGAGACCATTAACATTCCATTAATTCATTAACTTAAGTGAAATTGCCATGTATGTTCATAAAGCCTTATTGCTTCATTTGGAAACTTCTGTTGGCCTTCTAGTACTGTTTCATTAAAGCTCTCTAGTGCTTGCACTGTTATATAATATAATATTGTTTGCTCAATGCAATATTTAATTTATTTCTCATGAAAATATACAGGAAGCCAAGCTGAAGGATTTGATATATATAGATATTGCGCAACAAAAGAAGAAAATATATGCATCAATCATAGATACCATTAAAGAAGAAATGCTTCCTGGCTACAACAGTAAGACAGTGGTATTGTGGTTAATTCCTCAGAGACTTATTTGAAGATTTATGTAATTTCGGTAATAAAAAAACAAATGTTCCTTGTCTGGCTGCAGAGGCTGTAAAATGTTTTGGACCGGGATCCATGACAGAGAAGCAGAGAGTACTGATACAACATACTGAGTCACTGAAGCACACCATGTTCAACAAAGCAAAGAACAGGACGCTGGATTTGTTCAAAGATCTGACGGTTTGTTCACTTTTACAAGTGAAGTTCAAATATACAAATTCTTTAGGATTTCTGAATTCTTTAGGAAGATTTAGTTACTCAGGTGAATCGATTACTTCGGAAATATTTAAACACATGTTTGTTTGACTTTAATCTTTTTTTTTCTTTCTTTGCAAGGAACTTATCAAGACCAAGTTGAGAAAGTACATACTGGAAGCTATGGCTCATGCACTGACTGAATCCAACTTCCCTTTTAGCTTGGGTAAGTCAGGATCTCAACAGATCTTCATCTTAATCCATATCCATCTGCCTGAACAGTAAACTCACATTCCAAAGCCTTGCTTGGACACTGATGTTTGTAAATCTGATCAAAATGCTTTCTCAGGAGTCTGATCATTCAGCTGGTATTAATCACACGAGAAAACACGACTGACTGTGTTCTTCTTTGTTGTAGATGTCAGCGCTGATATTAGAGAGCTGGAGATGTTGTCTGCCCTAACTGATGAATAACAGCGGCAATAATCTATTGAAGAGTGGGTGTGGAAAACAGGTTTTTGTGTAGCCATGCCATAGTGTCAGAAATAGAAAACAGGCCCTAGACTCTGTAAAGGCTTGGCAGTTAAATGTTTTAATAATGTAAGAATGTTAGATATAGAAAACAAGCCCTGGGCTCTGTAAAGCGCCTTGAGATAATTGTATTGTTTTGGTGCTATATAAATTAAATTGAATTTAATAAAATTGAAAATATGACCCAGTTTAAAATGTAGATCCCGTTAGTAGGCTATATAGAGTTTGCTTCATTACAAGTGCAGTATGAAGAGGGTGAAAAGTTGTCCCTTGTAGCTGATTATTACTCACTTTGGCATTACATCATTAAAATTCAGACGTGCTGTTTTAGTGAATCTCTTTAATGTAACTACTGTCTCTGAACCTACTGCCTATTCAATAAATTGTATATTATACATTTAATTATATTTTTCACTTTTTATTTTATTCTTTATTTAACATTTCTGATGCCATTACACACATAGATGTCAAGATTGTGGCGCGCACAGGTGCGGTGGCTCCTTCCCCTCAGTGTGGTGTTTTGTTTGTACTATTTTGTACTCGTTTTTTGTGTTTGTTAGTCGAGATTTGCAAAGCAAGCTATGTCTGGAGCCGCCAGGACTTAATTGACAACAGATTCCAAATTTCGTTGTATGCAAATGATAATGATTCTCCTTTCTCTCTCTCTCTCAGTCACCTGCTGAGCTCCGCTCTGGCCAGAAATGAGTCTCTGCAGGTTGGGATGTCTGTAGTTTAGTTCCTAGTTTAACCGAGTTTGACTCGTGGGTTTTGTTTCACGCTACAGCGTCTAGTTTAGTTACCTTAGAGAGTTTGCCTTCATTCAGTTCATTTTCGAATTCATTTCGAGTTAATTTCCTTTCTGCGCCCTCCGTGAATGTTTCCTCTGTTCGCTAACCGTGCTTCGTGCCTGTGCTCTTCCGTGGGTTTGTCCACGTTAGTGATGTGTCGTTCGTGAACGATTCGTTCATTTTGAACGAATCCTTATAAGGACTCGGGAGTAACGAGTCCTCTCAACGAGTGATTCGTTCATTTCCCGACTCGGTCTTTCTACGAGTCTTTGGATCATTTTTCACGTGACCTGCATAGGCTCTGTAGCTACAGGAAACGAACGATTCGTTCCTTTCCCGACTCGGTCTTTCTACGAGTCTTTGGATCATTTTTCACGTGACCTGTATAGGCTGTAGCAAGAGGAAACGAACGATTCGTTCCTTTCCCGACTCGGTCTTTCTACGAGTCTTTGGATCATTTTTCACGTGACCTGCATAGGCTCTGTAGCTAGAGGAAAAGAATGATTAGTTCCTTCCCCGACTCGGTCTTTCTACGAGTCTTTGGATCCTTTTTTCACGTGACCCGCATTGTATTTTTTAGTAGAGGAAACAGTTTCCTTATTCCCTTTCGCGTGGCCGCTGTTTTAGTAAGACGTGAATGAATTATATTCGCTCAAGTCATCATACTGACTGGTTTTGTTATTTTCACTTTACATTTACACTTACAGTTTAGTGCAGTGTAATTGTTTGACGTGATAATTAAATGCTAGTGTGATAATACATGACCAAATCATACAAACTCATGATACATTATTTTAATGCAGGAATTTATTTTGAAATAGTATTTGCTGGTGCACATGTCATGCACTAACCTACAGTGGACGTATAGGGGCTATACGTCCTTTGCAGTGGACGTATAGCCCCCAACCCCCCCCCCCCCCCTCCTGAAATGAACAAATGACTCGAAAAAAGATTCGTTCATTTTACTGAACGAGATTCAAAGAACCGAATCAGTAAAAAGAACCGAACTTCCCATCACTAGTCCACGTGTATCAACGTGTGAGAGGATCTGTTCCTCAACGTCTGTATTCCCTTCAACCTATTGGTCTGTCGTGTTTGTTCTCTGGCTGTTCGTCCTCAATAAACTGTTTCCCTCAACTACATCTGTGTTTGCCAGTCCCGTGACACTCTCTCTCTTCCGGTTCTCTGTGGGGGGATAGGCTGTTACTGACTCCATCATTTAGTAATTTGTCTCAGTAGATATGATACAGAAGGCTAATGAGCTTCAATGTGGAGGTGTCTCTGTTTTTTTTTTTTTTTTCTGAGATGTTATTTTGTTAGTTGCTTTGTGGATCCTTTTGGATTAGTCAAACTGCTAAATGTGTGTTTCCAGTCTTTTTTATATTCTCTGTGAACAAGGGGTTTTGGTTTATCTGATTCAGCAGGATAACTGTAGCCTGGCTCTGCCTTCCTACGTACTTCCGCTCAATTTGGATTTTGCTTCTGTACTAGGTCTGGGATGTCGGTTCTGAAGTCGGTTTCCAGAAACACATTTTTTGTAGGTCCAATCAGCGAACAGAGGTAGTGGCTGAGAACGATGACGTTAATGTCGTGCACTTGTTTGAGTAGTTCAGTAATGGCGGCGGAGAAAGATGCGAGCGAAACTATGCTGCGGTTGTGGCAACGCTGCCGAATATAGGTTAAAGCCGGAGCAAGAACATTCCTTGCTGAGTTTTGTTGGTGGCCATGATGTTGTGGCCCTCCTCCCCACGGGGTTCGGGAAAAGTTTGATTTTCCAGCTACGGCAGCTAGCTCCGTTACAGTAGTGGTGAAGGAGTTGGCTAAGGCGAACACTTGCGATTGGTTATGGCAAATCAGAGTGGCTCTGGGCGGATCCAATAGTTTTTAACTTCAACAGAGGACCCGCCTTCAAGGAAGTTAACGTTTGTCAATCGAGAGATCCCAGACCCTCAGTACAAATGAAATGTACGAGGGTCTGGTTAGGACCAGGCTAGGATAACTGAATGCTCATTAATGAATGATTTTTTTTTTTATGTTCTAGTATATAATCATATTGTTGTTTGGATACGTTTGAGTATTTTTTGTATGGCGAACACAATTGATTTTTGAGGGGTTTGGCAGTTATTTTACTCTCAGTTTCATAAACAGGTTTTAGGCATGTTTGGTATGCAGTCTGTTTGTTGCATTCTGGGTGTTTGATTGGGTGTTATATGACTCTCTGCAGTTTCTCCTGGTCCATCAGGACCTGAGTAGGGTGACATAAGTGCACATGCGCTGGTAATGAGGGGTAGTAAATCACACGGTAACCGGTGGAGCCCCTGGGGCACATTTAGAAGGCTGAACTGAGCGTGGACCAAAAAGAGTCACCATTACACTGATTTGTGGCTGTGGCTTTTGTATAAACGCTAACACCTTTTGGTCACATGTGAAGGGCGTCCACACGGCTCTCCCGAGTCTTTACTCCAAGGAAACACTAGCACACAAACGCACACATTCACACATGGTTGAACCGTCCATGGAATGCACACGGAGAATTCACGCAACATGCCACCCAGTGGCGTTTCTACATTAGGGGCACGTGGTGAGCGTGAACCACACCGGCCAAAGTTAACATTGGGAGATGGGGCACTTTCAGATGTGCCCCATGAAATCTGCCTAGCAACTGAAATATTGCGAAAACCGCGAAAACTGTACCCCGTGACCAAGAAATAAAACATAGGCAGATCATATCAGACAGAGTAATGCCAATAACGTAACTGCTAGTTAGCTATCGCTAGTTTTCGAGTATTTTGGAAGTGTTCAGACTTCTCTGTGATGTCAAGCTCTCCATCTTTCCTTCCCTCTGACACCAACACCTTATCTGCAAGTGTGCTGTCTCCCTTCATCTCGCTGAGGTTCAGGAGAGCCATGTTGAGGAAATCGTCAGCAAAATGAAATCCTGTACCTTGGACCCCATCCCCACTGCTCTGCTCAAGTCACACATCCCCACTCTCAGTCCTTTCATCACCAAAGTTGTTAACCTTTCCCTTCAGTCTGGCTGTGTCCCACCGGCTCTCAAGGTTGCAGTCATCCGTCCCCTTCTCAAGAAGCCCACACTGGACCCGGAGGTTCTAGCAAACTACAGGCCTACAAGACAGAGCAACAACAAGTGGTCACTGAGGAAAAAAGGGGTGAGGTTGGAGAAATGGATCAAATTGAGCAAGACAGTGAGCAAGAAAGGAAAAGGCTCGAGACGGAAAGCCAAGAGGAGGGAAGAAAAAGAGAGATGGAAAGAAAAATGGAGGAGAGGAGGCAAAGAGAAGAGCATAGAAAAGCCATGGAGCTGAGATGGAGACAAAAAGGAGACAGGAGATGGAAAGAGAAAGAACTGAAGAGACAGAAAGAGCTTGAGAAAAAGTCAGAGGAAGAGGTCACTCACTAAAAAAGAGAGGGACTAAAAGAGAGGGACAAAACCCAGTTGGCCAGGTTATATGACATGAGAGAAAAAGCTGCAGATAACTTTTGGCTCCAAACAACATTGGACAAGCAAATAGAGTTGGTTAAAGATAGGGAGAGAATTATGAGAGAGGATGCGAAAATGAAAGAATCAGAGAAGAGATGGGAGGAGGAGGAAAGACAACGGCAGGAATGCGGACAAGAGTCTGATGAGGCAAGACGACAGTGGCAGGAGAAGCATAGACTAGCAGTCATGAGGAGAAAGGAGAAAGAGAATAGGAAAACCATCGAGGAAAGGAGTCAGTACAGGAGAGAAGAGGAGCAAAGAATAAAAGAGATGGAACTAGAAATGAAAAGGCAAGAGAAACTCAAGGAGGAGAAAATAGCAGATACAAAGGAGGATTGCACAGTCGTAAAGAAGGACGATGCAGAAATGAAACGCAAAAGCAGAGAGAAGGTTAAGAATGCGTGGGGGCCAGAGAAGGAAGCTACAGAGAAGGAAGTGTCAGAGAAGGAAGTGACAGAGAAGGAAGTGTCAGAGAAGGAACAGTCAGCGACAAGTAAGAAATGTTTTTTGTGATGTGAAAGTGTACTATATAATAATGTCAGAATGATTTCATTGAGACACTGTTGTAGGCTTGACAATCGTTATTCTTTGTGCCGTAAACCACGTTGAAGTATTTAATGCTTGTCTCTTGTAAACAGACATGGAGAAGAAACGTGGTTTCTGGAGACAGTTCTGGCAGAAAGTAAAACCAAAAAAGAAGGCAACAAAAGAGGAGAAGAAAAGAGCCAGACTGGCTGAAATTGAAGCGTATGTGGAGAAACTGAACAAAGAGGCCGACCGTAACATAAAGGCCTTTGAGGATACGTAGTCTACACCTTCAGTTGGGGCCTCAGATCAGTCATGGCGGCCGCCTGGAGGGAAATCAAGATAGGGTCAAATTAAAAATTCCCTTCAACCCGTTTTTTAATCTAACTTGTAAAAGGAAGGATACTTACCCATTGCTCTCCCCTGCAACAGCTCTATATCGTGTCTAGAAGGATGGATGACATTCTGCTGCTGACCTTGATCACCAGGACCTCTACAACATCTCCACTACATATACAGGCTTTTCCTCAAACGAACGAATGAACCTTATCAACCTTGAACTAATGAACCTTAATAAAGTTGACATATTGACCACATGCTTTTACAGTGCAATGTTGATTCAAATAAAGGTTTTATTGATGCATGGCAACAACAACAAACAACATCATCAACCGTTAACCTAAGCTAACCAACACTTCCTTCTTCATGAACTACCATGTGATGACACAGATGGGGTTGGGTTTAGCTCAGTGCAAGACAGCCTGGAAGAAACCAGGCTAACCACATTGTGGATGATCACCCTCTCCCTGAATGTGCTGCTTTGGATTTAAAGCTGTGAAATGTTAGATTGTGTGTATGTAATGAGGAGATGGGTTGAACACTGTGCCAGCAGGGGGAGACAGACCTAAACTTTTGAAGATTAAGAATGTTGGTACTGATGTCACACTGGTAGCCCCGCCCTCCTCTTCTTCATGTACAGGACCATGCTGAATGCCAGCAGGTCATCAGGTCGTCACACAACAGAAGACTGTTCACCATGATCCTAGCCTTCATCCTCTGCTCTCTCTGTCTGCCCTGCATCAAGGGTGAGCAGAACAACATTTCAGAGAGAAAAACAGAATCATGGTTTTAGTTTATCTCATCACCACTGTTTCTCTCCACAGGTTCCTCTGCCAGTCAGTCAGTTCAGCAGACCCCCTCTGCTCTGATCAAGAACCTGGGAGACTCTGTTGACAAAGAGATCCTTTGTTCACACAGCGTTCAAAACTATGATTGTATCCTCTGGTACAAACAACATTTAGATGGGGCTCTCCAGCTACTTGGTTATCTGAATCTTAAGTTTCCATATCCAGAAGAAGATGTGAAAGGACAAATCAGCTTTGAGGGAGATGGGCGTAGCGAGTCAAAACTCTCCATCTCCAAACTCTCTCCAAGTGACGGAGCAGTGTATTTCTGTGCTGCTAGTCTGCACAGTGATGCACCCTCCCTCTCTCCTCTACAAAAACCCTCCTGTGATAAGAGTGGTGATCAGTGTGTGTGAGCAGCCAGTCTGAGACTGGCTCCCTCTCAACACCTGGGGCTAACGTCTGCCAGGGAATCAGGAGCAGCACTTTGATCAACGCTCACACACCACCACACTGGTGATCTGCTGATAAAGGTTCAACTGCAGTCTGACTTGTTCTGAGGACACACAGAGAAACAGCATCTAACCTGGTGGAGGAGGTGACAGGACTGGAGGTGGAGATCAGGAGGGCTTCTTCAGAGTCACGTCATTTCCTCCCTCCAGAGAGAGAAGCACAGTCATGTTTCTGGTCAGTTGCTGAGATGTGTTCAGCTCTGACATCCTCATCCATGATCTCTCTTGTCATCCCAGTCTCTGTGTCGCTACTGTGGGCTGCAGGTACTTTCCAGGAACTGTTCTCTCTGCTACAGTGTGGAGAGATTCATTCTCAGGTCTAGCTGAGCTGGTGGACCTCAACGGTGGTTCATCAAGTCATCCTCATGTCCTGGTTTTGGTCTCTGTGTCTCCAGGTCTCTCTGAGGGGAGTGATGTCACCCAGACCCCCAGCATCCTCTGGTCAATCAAGGGGCAGCCTGCTGAGATGGACTGCAGTCACACCAAGGGTGTTGGGTACTACCAGATGTACTGGTACAGACAGCTACCAGGACAGGGGATGAAGCAGGTTGCGTTCACTGTTGCCAGCAGCAAGCCTGACTATGGAGAGTTCAGTGAAGTCAAATTCTCTGCAAACAAGACTGTAGCAGAGAGAGGGTCTTTCACAGTGAAGAACTCTTTACCAGAAGACAACGGCATGTACTTCTGTGCTGTTTATGAACACAGTGATACAGACATCATGTGCAGCTGCACAAAAACCCCCTGTGAGTTTTGATCTTCATTCAGAATGATGAACCATCTGATGATGTTTATCCCCATTATGGACTGTAGGGGGCACTCTAGTTCCATTAATCCTCACGTCTCTAATGTTGCTGTTGCCTCAGACTTCTCCTGAAAGGTCCTGAGTGACGTCATGTGAGATGACAGTGTGTTCTGCTGACACTCCCTCCATCCACCTCCTCTGGGCAGAGTCACTGTGACACAGCAGGGGGTGGGTGTAGCTCAGTGGTAGACAGCCTCCTCCCTCTCAGTCAGTAAGCAGACTTCATGTGAACAGAACTTTTCAAACCGTTACAAAGTGCTTTCCTGCACATTTATCAATCCAACAAACCAACACAGAATCAAAGCCAGTCCCAGTAAAGACAACAGTGGTCCAGCAGTAACAGGTCAGAACAAGTCCCTGATTATCTGAGTGAAGCCTCACTGGTAGAGCTTCAGCAGACAGGAGCACCATGATCATCCTGCTCATCAGCATATCCATTCATGCTGTCTGGGGTTCAAGTGAGTTTACATTCATAAGATTATTAATTCCTTTGGTTACTTAAAAAAAAAAATAAAGGCAATAACATCTTGTCTTACCTCATCTGCAGGTTCGTCTCTGAGTGACCAAGTTCACCAGACTCCTGCAGCCTTGATTAAGGACCTGGGAGATTCTACTGAGCTGAACTGCAGACATCATATCCAAAGTTACAGTGTTATCCTCTGGTACAAACAATCTGACACAGGAGAACTAGTGTATCTGGGATACATGCAAGGGACAACTGGATTTCCTGAAGCTGGGTTCAAAATCACAGGAAATGCAAACCAAGGCCAAACCTGCACATTAACAATAGAGCAGCTCCCTTCAGACAGCAGTGCAGTGTATTTCTGTGCTGCTAGTCTCCACAGTGGTGTATTTCCCCTCTGTTCAATACATAAACGTCTCCCAGACTGTGCTGTCTGTGTGGTAGGACTCCTCCACACACCTGCATGAAGCCACCGTCACCAATTTTGATCCAGGGCCAGAACTCTGCTCAGCTATGAGGAGAGGAGGAGCTTTCCGATGCACCTCAGGTGATGCAGGCCTTTCACTCACAAACACAGACACACACACACACATCCTCCCGCCCTCCCAGTTCTAGTGAAGCTCAGTTTGGAGAAGGTACACCAGTGGTTCTGTTCAGAGTAGCTCTCTCCAGATCTAGAGGGCCAGCATGACTCTCCAAGCTCTCCTCCCAGTGTCTCTCTCTCTACTCTGGCTCACAGGTACTGTAGGGTCAGTGGCTACATAGGAAACATCTCCATGATGGACTACATAACGCTCACACGGTGTAGATGTTTACAAGAGCATCACTTCCACTCTGCTATGATTATAATCTCCATCCCACAGGTCACTGCCAGAAGAGTGATGTCACACAGCAGCCAGGAACGATCTGGAGTCTTGCCCAGAAAACTGCAGAGATGAACTGCAGCCATGAGAAAGACGCGAGTTACTATCAGATGTACTGGTTCAGACAGCGTCCAGGGGAGTCCATGATGCTCATCGTGTTCACAAGCGTTGGTATGCAGCCGGACTACGGAGATCTCAGTAAAACCAAATACTCAGCTGTTAAATCTGTAGCTCAGAACGGAGCATTCACCGTGAACGACTTGACACCAGAGGACAGCGGGCTGTATTTCTGTGCTGTCAGCCAACACAGTGATACAAACTGATTGTACAGCTGAACAAAAACTGGTTTGTGTAAGCCTTGGGTTTGTTTTCCTGAATCATCAGAACAGATGTGGTGTCTGTCCTGTAGGTGGAGCTACAGCTCAACAAGTCCTCCAGCACCAGACTGGGGGTGAAGTCTTGTTCTGGATCACACCAGAGCTCAGAGCTCCTCAGAGTCCCTGAACATTTCTGGACTGGGAGTCAACATGATCACATGTCTCATGTTCACAGTGATTTTTCTTCATCCTGACCGGTAAATGTCATATATTCCTCTCAGAGTCATTACTGTTTAGAAATGCTAAATGTGACTGATTTCTATATAGTAATAAAGTGTTTTGATGTCTTGTGTGTCCATGTGGTGGTAATATCTTCTCTCTGTCTGTCCAGTTGTGTGTCAGACAGTGGAGGTCCACCAGACTCCCTCTGATCTCCTCAGCAGAGATGGAGATACTGTGCAGCTCGTCTGCACCCACGGCCAGACTGACTACAGAGTGATGCTCTGGTACTTCCAGAAACCAGGGGACACAGCTCTCACACTCATCGGGTACTTGAATTATGGGGCTCCAAACTTTGAAGGTTCAAATAAAGAACATTTTAGTTTCACTGGGGATCTCAGCAGTGACAAGGCAAAGAACGCCTCTTTTGTTATTAAGAACCTGAGTGTAAACAGTCACAGTGCAGTTTATTACTGTGCTGCCAGCTATGCACAGTGCTACAGATCCCGTCTGTTTTCTACAAAAACCCTCAGAGTGAAACACCTGAATTTGAGGTATGAATTAAATCCAGCAACATCATATCAGCACATTCGGATTACATCACTTCCTGTTCCTGCTCAAACTCCAGGAAGTGATGCTAAGTCCTCAGTTGGTCTTCAAGGCTCAGCACTGATAGTCACCATGATCAGACTTCTCATTATCTTCTTTGTTCCTTTGTTCTGGATTACAGGTAACCTTGCTGACATCACAGGACATTACACTTTGACACTGCTACTTAAATGCCTTTAAACTGTAGTGTAGTAACATGATTAATTAAATATGTGTGGCAAGCTTTATATAAATCAGAGTTACTCTCCTTTTCTTTCCACAGGAGTGTCACTCAGTCAAGAGGTGATCCAGACTCCCTCTACTCTCCTGGGGAAGCCAGAAGATAAGATCCAACTGAGCTGTAGACATAACATTCCTAATTACGACACTATACTCTGGTACCAGCGTTCAGTGGGAGACACTGCCCTGAAACTAATAGCGTATGTTTCATACAAAAGTCCCATTGTTGAGTCTCCACATCAGGATATCTTCGATGTGAGTGGAGATGGTGAGAAAGAAGCCCACCTTCATCTCCTCAAACTGAGGCAACCTGAAGATGATGGACAATATTTCTGTGCAGCTTATATGACACAGTGGTACAGAACTCTGCTCTGCTTTACAAAAACCTTCCAGACACTATCAAGGCACACCTGTATCAAACCACAATAACAGGCCTGTACTCAGACGAGATGGGTATCGTCACCACAAATATACATCTGTCATCTGTCCTGTAGGTGGAGTTACAGCTCAACAAGTCCTCCAGCACCAGACTGGGGGTGAAGTCTTGTTCTGGATCAACCAGAGCTCAGAGCTCCTCAGAGTCCCTGAACATTTCTGGACTGGGAGTCAACATGATCACATGTCTCATACTCACTGTGATGTTCTTCATCCTGACTGGTAAATGTTATATATTCCTCTTAGTCATTACTGTTTAGATATGCTAAATGTGAAAGATTTCTATATTGTAAGTGTATTATTAAGTGTTTTGATGTCTTGTGTTTCCATGTGGTGGTAATATCTTCTCTCTGTCTGTCCAGGTGTGTGTCAGACTGTGGAGGTCCACCAGACTCCCTCTGATCTCCTCAGCAGAGATGGAGATACTGTGCAGCTCGTCTGCACCCACAGTAAAACAGATTATACCGTGATGCTCTGGTACTTCCAGAAACCAGGGGACACAGCTCTCACACTTATCGGGTATTTGAATTATGGGATTCCAAACTTTGAAGGTTCAAATGATGAACATTTCAGTTTCACTGGTGATCTCGGTGGTGACAAGGCAAAGAACGCCTCTCTTGTCATTAAGAAACTGAGTGTAAACAGCCACAGTGCAGTTTATTACTGTGCTGCCAGCTATGCACAGTGCTACAGATCCACTCTGTTCTCTACAAAAACCCTCATCTCTCATCCAGGAGTGGTTTGTGTGTCAGAGTGAAACACCTGCATCTGAGGTCTGAATTAGATCCAGCAACATCATGTCAGCAGAGCTGGATTACATAATAATAACAATAATAATAATAAATGTTATTTATATAGCGCTCTTCAAAGTGCTCAATGTCACTGTACATGGTTAAAATAAACATAAAACAAGTACATCATATAAAATCACAGCATTAATTACACATTAAAAGCAGATCTAAAAAGGTGCGTTTTGACTAGTGATTTAAAAGTTGACACGTTGGTGCAGTCTCTGATGGGTTTGGGGAGTGAGTTCCAAAGGGAGGGAGCGGCGATGGAAAAAGCTCTGTCACCCCAGGTTCGGTGCTTGGTCCTGAGTGGGTTGGACAGGAGGTTGGCATCAGAGGAACGGAGGGAGCGGGAGGGAGTGTGTTGGTGGAGCAGGTCGGTGAGGTAGCGGGGGGCCTGGTTGTGAAGGGCTTTGTGAGTGAGAAGAAGGACTTTAAAGTGAATGCGTTGTGGGACGGAGCCAGTGGAGGTTCTGGAGGACGGGGGTGATGTGGTCACAGGAGCGGGTGTGAGTGAGCAGACGTGCGGCGGAGTTCTGGATGTACTGGAGTTTATTGAGGATTTTGGATGGTGAGCCGTAAAGGATGCTATTGCAGTAATCGAGTCTGGAAGTGATGAACGAGTGGATCAGAATCTCGGCAGAGGAAGAGGAGAGTGATGGACGGAGGCGTGCAATGTTTTTGAGATGGAAGAATGCAGTGCAGGTGATGTTATTGATGTGGCGTTCGAAGGTGAGGTGACTATCAAAAATGATGCCAAGGTTGAGGATTTGAGGGGAGGGGAACAGAGTGGCGTTGTCAATGTTGATGGTGAGGTTGTGGGTGGTTTTGGTGAGGGATTTCGGACCGATGATGATGAAGTCTGTTTTGTCACAGTTGAGTTTGAGAAAGTTTATTTGCATCCAGGATTTAATTTCACTGAGACAGTTGGTGAGGGTGAAGATTGTAGCAGGGGTGATGGAGGTAGTGGAAATGGTTGGATGGTAAAGTTGGATGTCATCGGCGTAGCAGTGAAAGCAGAGTCCATGACGGCGTATGATGTTGCCGAGATGAAGCAGGTAAAGGATGAATAGGAAGGGACCAAGCACCGAACCCTGGGGGACGCCTTGGGACAAAGGGGCAGGGGAGGAGGTGCAGTTGTTGATGTGCGGTGATATTAATGGTGGATTGAAGGCGGGAGAGGAGGATAGAGTGGTTAACACTGTCAAAGGCTGCAGTGAGGTCGAGAAGGATGAGGATGTTTAGATGGCCGGAGTCTGAAGAGAGGAGGAGATCGTTGACACGTACATCACTTCCTGTTCCTGCTACAACTCCAGGAAGTGATGCTAAGTCCTCAGTTGGTCCTCCAGGCTCAGCACTGATGGTCGTCATGATCAGACTTCTCACTATCTTCTCTGTTCCTTTGTTCTGGATCACAGGTAAGCCTGCTGAATTTACAGGACATTACACTGTGACACTGCTACTAAAATGCATATAAACTGTAGTGTTTTACAGAAATAATGAAATCTGTGTGGAAAGCTTTAAGGATTGTATGATTCAGTATTAAAAAGTAATACCCTTGTCTCTCCACAGGAGTGTCACTCAGTCAGGAGGTGAACCAGACTCCCTCTACTCTCCTGTGGAAGCCAGAAGAGAAGATCCAACTGAGCTGCCGTCATAAGATTCCAAGTTACAACAATATTCTCTGGTACCAGCGCTCAGTGGGAGACACTGCTCTGAAACTAATAGGGTTTGTTTATTACAAAAATCCCACTGTTGAGTCTCCATATCAGGGCATCTTCAATGTGAGTGGAGATGGTGAGAAAGAAGCCCACCTTCATCTCCTCAAACTGAGGCATCCTGAAGATGATGGACAATATTTCTGTGCAGCCAGCTACACAGTGGTACAGAGCTCAGCTCCGCTCTACAAAAACCTTTCAGAGATTAACAGGCCCTTCTTCACACCTGTATTAAACCACAATAACAGGCCTGTACTAATACATGATGGGTATTGTCATCACAGCTGCAAATGTTAATTTGAGGGTTTACTTTGAGAGGATGCAAAGCATGAAAGGTAGTTACAGATGTTAGTCTACAGGGGGTGGTAGACTGCTTTGAATGTAAATGTTATTTTTGAGAGCATTAACAGGGCAGAAATCAACCATGACATTGCTTTTGAATGGCGTTTATTGGGGATCTTTGACATTCCTCACAATTACATAGAGATTTCACACATTTGCGTTCTGTATCATTGCATTTGTAGAGGATTGAAATTGGGCCACTAGACATCCTGTCACAATTCTCAGTCTCTGAACCCAAACGCAGACCAGGACAAGGTAGGTGGTGAAAAAGGTGAGGCGTTACTGACGACTGAAGAGGTGTAGCCAGGTGTGTACGGGTGATTGGGTGCTGGTGAATGGTTCTGGTTGCCAGGCCGGAGTGAGGGGAATTGCAGGGTGAAGGTACTGAAACAGAGGAACAGGAATCCGATAACATAAACAAGCATCAAAGAGCGACGCAAACAGAGACTGACTAGCGAAACGATATAGGCTGACACGCAAGCACAAGATACAAGTTTAGCTGACGATCCGGCAGGGACTGGATGTCAGGCCACAGCTTAAATTCTGTTGTGAGTATGATGATCAGGACTAGGTGTGTTTACATTACATTACATTTATTCTTTTTACAGACGCTTTTATCCAAAGCGACTTTCAAGAGAGAGCTTTACAAAAGTGCATAGGTCACTGATCATAACACCGAGATATCCCCAAACATTGCAGGTAGCCAAACATGAAGCATACATTGTGAAAAAAACTAACATTTAAAAATAAGTGACAGTCAGTGTCTCTGATGGAGGTGGGGAGTTGATTCCACCACTGGGGGGCCAGACAGGAGAATAGCTTGTGTTGAGACCGGGCGGTCTTGAGCGGTGGGACCACCAGACGGTTGTCAGAAGAAGACGGCGGGTGGGGGTGTAAGGTTGCAGGAGAGACTTGATGTAGTCGGGTGCAGTCCCATTCACCGCTCGGAAGGTCAGTACCAGGGTCTTGAATCTGATACGTGCCGTGATGGGTAGCCAGTGAAGTGAGATGAGGAGCGGGCTAACATGGGAGCGTCTGGGTAGGTTGAAGACCAGGCGGGCTGCTGCGTTCTGAATCTGTGCGGGTTGCGCATGCTGGGAGGCCGGCGAGCAGCGAGTTGCAGTAGTGCAACTTGGAGAGGACAAGTGCTTGGACTAGCAGCTGGGTGGAATGCTCAGACAGGTATCTCCTGATCTTCCGGATGTTGTAGAAGGTGAACCTACACGACCAGGAGACCGCAGCAATGTGGGCTGTGAGGGAGAGCTCTTCATCCATGGTCACCCCGAGGTTCCTAGCAGAGGATGAGGGGGTCACCGTCGCCGATCCCAGGGTGATTGAGAGATCGTGGGAGATGGAGGGTTTGGCCGGGATGATGAGAAGTTCTGTTTTGGCGAGGTTCAGCTGGAGCTGGTGCTTGGTCATCCAAGCGGAGATGTCTGTGAGGCAGGCCTCAATCCTAGCTGAGATCTCCGGATCAGTCGGGGGGAACGACAGGTACAGCTGCGTGTCATCAGCGTAGCAGTAGATGCATTCGATATGGACTGTGGCTGCATATAATGACCGGCGAGAGTAGCCGCTTGCAGTCGGGGAGGAGTTAAAAAAGGCTCTGTGAAGTCGGACATTTCAGCTTCTCGTGGTTTGTTGCGTTGACGTCAGTCACGGCCGATTAAGCGCTGATTGCTTACTTTACTTTATTTATAATTAAACATAGTCTTTTTGTTAGTGAAAAGGCGGACTAAAACCCTTTCTTTAACAAATGTTTTATTCAATTAAACAGTTTGGTCGGGATTTGAGCATTGGCGAAACTGAAGGTGTCAGAATAATTACAAAACACGCGTCAAAGTTGTCGTGTGTGAGTCTAGCCAATCATGAAATAGCTGTGTCGTCATTAGAACCAGTGCAGTTGCTCTTGAGAAAATGCGCTCGGCTACACAGCCGACAGTTTTCAAATCGATCTCACGGTACTTTGATGGCTACGTCACAGGGACCTAGCCTCGGCGCCGTCTCAAGTCGGACAAAAAGTTTAACCAGAATTCACTGTTTCAAGTCAGCCGCCTGTAGCTGGCTGCAGTGCTGCATGAAGTCAGTCCATGTCGAACACACCTAGTGGTAGAAGAAGCCATGGGAGGGGATTATGTTGATTGCTGATGAGGAACAGGTGAGAGCAGATTCAAGATCCCGCCTTGCACTCGTTGCCCGGCAACCAGAACGGGGTACGTTCAGGGACGTAACAGAAGAACAAACCAGACAGACAGACAGGGAAAACATGCTCAAGGGGATGGGGTCGTGACACATTCTTTCCTCTTTGTCTGCCCCATGGCTGGGTAGTTCAACTGGAGATAGTGTAGCATCAACAAGTAATAAATAATAAACTGAGGTAAATAATTGCATGCTAACCCAAATAGTTTTACAGTTGTTACCTTATAACCTTTTTTTCCTAACACTTCCCCAATTAAGTTTTAACCAGACTAGTGTAAAGAGGTGACATGGCTCATTGGTAGAGCACGTCAATGTAGGTCAAGAGATCCCAGGTTCAAATATCTCCTGAATGCGGTGCTTTGGATTAAAGATGTTCAATGAAAACCTAGATAATGTGTGTGTAATGAGGAATGGGTATCGTCATCACAAATATACATCTGTCATCTGTCCTGTAGGTAGAGCTACAGCTCAACAAGTCCTCCAGCAGCAGACTGGGGGTGAAGTCTTGTTCTATATCACTCCAGAGCTCCTCAGAGTCCCTGAACATTTCTGGACTGAGAGTCAACATGATCACATGTCTCATAGGCACAGTGATTTTCTTCATCCTGACCGGTAAATGTTATAAATTCCTCTCAGAGTCAAGACTGTTTAGATGTGCTAAATGTGAATGATTTCTAGAGAGTAATAAAGTGTTTCTATGTCTTGTGTGTCCATGTGGTGGTAATATCTTCTCTCTGTCTGTCCAGGTGTGTGTCAGACAGTGGATGTCCACCAGACTCCCTCTGATCTCCTCAGCAGAGATGGAGATACTGTGCAGCTCGTCTGCACCCACGGCCAGACTGACTACAGAGTGATGCTCTGGTACTTCCAGAAACCAGGGGACACAGCGCTCACACTCATCGGGTATTTGAATTATGGGACTCCAAACATTGAAGGTTCCAATGAAGAACACTTCAATTTCGTTGGGAATCTCGGTGGTGACAAGGCAAAGAATGCCTCTCTTGTCATTAAGAAACTGAGTGTAAACAGCCACAGTGCAGTTTATTACTGTGCTGCCAGCTATGCACAGTGCTACAGATCCCCTCTGTTCTCTACAAAAACCCTCATCTCTCATCCAGGAGTGGTTTGTGTGTCAGAGTGAAACACCTGCATCTGAGGTCTGAATTAGATCCAGCAACATCTTATCAGCACAGTCGGATGACATCACTTCCTGTTCCTGCTCCAACTCCACTAAGTGATGTTAAGTCCTCAGTTGGTCCTCCAGGCTCAGCACTGATGGTCACCATGATCAGACTTCTCACTATCTTCTCTGTTCCTTTGTTCTGGATTACAGGTAAGCCTGCTGACCTTAAAGGACATTACACTGCAACGCTGCTACAAAAAAATACCTTTAAACTGTAGTGTTGTAGTTTTACAGGAATAATCAAATCTGTATGGCAAATTTTAAGAATTGTAAAAATCATTATTACAGTCATACACTCTCCTTCTCACTCCACAGGAGTGTCACTCAGTCAAGAGGTGAACCAAACTCCCTCTACTCTCCTGGGGAAGCCAGGAGCGAAGATTCAACTGAGCTGCAGTCATAACATTCCAAGTTACTACATGATTCTCTGGTACCAGCGCTCAGTGGGAGACACTGCTCTGAAACTAATAGCGTATGTTTCATACAAAAGTCCCACTGTTGAGTCTCCATATCAGGGCATGTTCAATGTGACTGGAGATGGTGCGAAACTAGCCTACCTTCATTTCCTCAAACTGAGGCAACCTGAAGATGATGGACAATATTTCTGTGCAGCCAGCTACACAGTGGTAAAGAGCTCAGCTCCGCTCTACAAAAACCTTTGAGAGATCAACAAGCCCTTCTTCACACCTGTATCAAACCACAATAACAGTAATGTACTCAGAGGAGGTGGATATCGTCATCACAACTACAGATGTTACTTCGTTTGAGGGTTCCTACTTTGAGAGGATGCGATGCATGATGGGTAGTTAAAGATGTTAGTCTGTAGGGGGTGCTTTGAATGTGAAAGTTGTTTTTGAGACCGTGCACTGGGCATAAATTAACCATGACATTGCTTTCAACTGGTGTTTATTGGTCACCTGTGACATTCCTTATAATTACATATAGAGATTTCACACATTTGCGTTCATAATTCTGGACTTTTAAGAGTCTGCATTGGGAAAACAGTCGTTCTTCACGCCTCTGTCTGCTACACAGATAGGTGGCTTGACAATAGTGTAGCATCAACCAGCAATAAGAATATACTTCTGTAAATAATTCCACCCTCACCCAAATGGTTTTACAGTTATAATGTTTTTAACCGACTTGTCCACACTGAATGTAAAAACCAAACAAGTGTAAAGACTTGATATGTCTCAGTGGTTGAGCAATTGAATGCAGATCATGAAATCCCAGGTTCAAATAACCACCTGGATGAGATGCTTTAGATTAAAGATGTTCAATGAAAACCTAGATAACGTGTGTGAAATGAGGAGATGGGTATCGTCATCACAAATATACATCTGTCATCTGTCCTGTAGGTGGAGTTACAGCTCAACAAGTCCTCCAGCACCAGACTGGGGGTGAAGTCTTGTTCTGGATCAACCAGAGCTCAGAGCTCCTCAGAGTCCCTGAACATTTCTGGACTGGGAGTCAACATGATTACATGTCTCAGAGGCACAGTGATTTTCTTCATCCTGACCGGTAAATGTTATATATTCCTCTCAGAGACATTACTGTGTATATATGCTAAATGTGAACGATTTCTATATTGTAATAAAGTGTTTTGATGTCTTGTGTGTCCATGTGGTGGTAATATCTTCTCTCTGTCTGTCCAGGTGTGTGTCAGACTGTGGAGGTCCACCAGACTCCCTCTGATCTCCTCAGCAGAGATGGAGATACTGTGCAGCTCGTCTGCACCCACGACCAGGCTGACTACAGAGTGATGCTCTGGTACTTCCAGAAACCAGGGGACACAGCGCTCACACTCATTGGATATATTTACTTTCAGAGTCCCACATATGAGGGTTCATACAACAAATATTTTACAATGACGGGTGATTTCAGTGGGAGTGGAACCAAGAAGGGCTTTCTGTCTATTAGAAGCCTGTCTATGTCTGAAGATAGTGCAGTTTATTACTGTGCTGCTAGCAAAGCACAGTGCTGCAGATCCCCTCTGTTCTCTACAAAAACCCTCCTCTCTCCTCCAAGAGTGGTTTGTGTGTCATAGTGAAACACCTGCATCTGAGGTCTGAATTAGATCCAGCAACATCATATCAGCACAGTCGGATTACATCATTTCCTGTTCCTGCTACAACTCCAGTAAGTGATGCTAAGTCCTCAGTTGGTCCTCCAGGCTCAGCACTGATGGTCACCATGATCAGACTTCTCACTATCTTCTCTGTTCCTTTGTTCTGGATCACAGGTAAGCCTGCTGACCTCACAGGACATTACACATTGACGCTGCTACTAAAATGCCTTTAAACTGTAGTGTTGTAGTTTTACAGAAATAACAAAATCTGCATGGCAAATGTTAAGGATCGTATAAATCATTATTACAGTAATACCCTCTCCTTCTCTCTCCACAGGAGTGTCACTCAGTCAAGAGGTGAACCAGACTCCCTCTACTCTACTACTGACATGAGAGTCAGGTTGTTGAGCGGTTAGGGAATCGGGCTAGTAATCTGAAGGTGGCCAGTTCGATTCCCGGCTGTGCCAAATGACGTTGTGTCCTTGGGCAAGGCACTTCACCCTACTTGCCTCGGGGGAATGTCCCTGTACTTACTGTAAGTCGCTCTGGATAAGAGCGTCTGCTAAATGACTAAATGTAAATGTAAATGTACTCTCCTGTGGAAGCCAGAAGAGAAGATCCAACTGAGCTGCCGTCATAAGATTCCTGATTACTACACTATACTCTGGTACCAGCGCTCAGTGGGAGACACTGCCCTGAAACTTATAGGGTTTGTTTATTACAAAACTATTACCGTTGAGTCTCCGTATCAGGACATCTTCGATGTGAGTGGAGATGGTGAGAAAGAAGCCTACCTTCATCTCTTCAAACTGAGGCAACCTAAAGATGATGGACGATATTTCTGTGCAGCTTATATGACACAGTGGTACAGAGCTCAGCTCCGCTCTACAAAAACCTTTCAGTGATCAACAGGCCCTTCAGTACACCTGTATCAAACCACAATAACAGTCCTGAACTCAGAGGAGAGAGAAAGAGGGAGACAGAGAGAGGGGCGGAGTGACAGAGATAGAGTGAGTTGAAGAAAAAGAGATAGAGACAGAAAGCATCACTAGGGATATCATATCCTGTCTTCACCAATAAGAACCATGAAGCAGTGTATGTTAGTTGGTGTAGGTTAGCTAGTGTAGGTTAGCTAGTGTAGGGTAGCTGGTGTAGGTTTGCTTGTGTATTGCAAGTGGCAGATCATAATGTCTGCTCTTCTTGTTCCTATGGCCGCAGAAGGCTGTTTACGTTTTGGAACTCTGTTTGCTGTATTCAAGTTTTTTTTAAATTGTGTGTCCACTTTTTAAAAAGAGGCCTGGGGCCCACCGTCAGTTGGCTTTACTAAATAAAGGATAAATAATTTATTCATAATTAATTTATTTTATAAACACATCAAATGGAGATCTGAATACACACACTGTGACAAGGGGGCCTTGTCAACCATGGTCCTGGCAGCATGTTGGCCTCGTTACCGACGCAAAGCCTCAACGAAGCACACCTGTTGCACATCTACCCCACTCCTGGTGAGTACAAAAGGGGACAAAAAGGGGTGATATGGTGGTTGATGTGGACATGTTCTATGCTACATAGACTCGCCCCAAGGAGAGAAGCACCCTAACGCTTGAGGCAGGCGGGCCAGAGGCTACGACCCGTGGAGACCGAAGAGACACGCCGACATAGTTCTCATTTTCCTTAGTACTGTTTTTGTTTTACCCCAAAAGGGGCTATTAAAAAACCTTTGGCTTACCTTCTCTTTCATTAGTCTGGCTCAGTGCTTCACCACAACCACACATTACCACTGGTCAACTTGTTTGGTCAGCTAAATTAACTCACAGTATTCTGTAATGTTATGTCTACCTTGGAACATCACTTCCTTCTTAGCAACACAGTAATTTAACACATCCAGTAGAGAGCAGTAGCACAACACTAGCTGTGACGCTGTAGCAGCTATAACTCTCTCCCACACCAGGAAGTATGAAGATCCAATAGAGTTTAGGTCCCTTAGCTCCTCCCACGTCAAAAAGTTTAAAGATGAAACTGAGTTTAGTTGTGTTTCTGATCTACTCCCCTATCTGTGAAGCTGACAATCACCATGACTACAGCTCTTGTGGTGGCCTGTGTCTGGAGACTGGGGGTCCCAGGGGGAGGTTCTGTGTCATGTCCCACGGTCAGGACTGGTACCGGATTAGAACTGTTGGGAGCTGTCCTCCCTCTCTTCTGGATCGCCACGGCATCCGGCTTCTCAACCAACTTCGTTCAACAGTCGCCACGGGGACTCGTTGTGAAGCTAGGAGATGCCATCAACCTCACCTGCAGCCACCATGATAAAAAATACGATAAAATGTACTGGTACAGGCAGGGGTCTGGGCAGGGGCTTCAGCTCCTGGGCTTTCTGACCTTCAAGCAGATGTTTCTAGAAAGTATGTTCCAGAACACAGAAGACGCTCCAGAACCCTTCACCATGTCAGGTGACGCTGAGGCCGAGGGCTTCCTGGAGGCGTCTGCAGTGAGAGCTGAGGACAGGGCCGTGTACTACTGTGCTGTGGGTAGAGCACGGTGAGGCAGCTCCTCTCTCCACGTTACACAAAACCTCAGTCCTCCCCCTACTCCTCCCCCCTCTACTGCCCCTCCTCTTCCCTTATCTCCTCCCCCTCTCTCCTCCCCCTCTCTCATCTTCCCTTCCCACATTAAACACCAGCCGACTGCTGAACCCAGATGGAGACAGCAGCCGTCTGTCTACCACCCACTCATCAGTTAATGACAACGGAAAACCGTTCAACTGAATTCATAAAGCTCAAATACATCTAGCTGTCTCTGAAGTCACACAATGTTCTCAGTCTTTCTCTCTGTGTTTATTTCCCTGTCCCTCTACTTTACAGGTAAGTGTGACAGAAACATCCCCTTTCTGTCCAGGGAAGTGTCTCTCCACCCTGGCCCTCTCAGCTGGTGTTGTCTCTGTGTCTCTCCGCCCTGGCCCTCTCAGCTGGTGTTGTCTTTGTGTCTGTTTGCCCTGGCCCTCTCAGCTGGTGTTGTCTCTGTGTCTCTCCGCCCTGGCCCTCTCAGCTGGTGTTGTCTCTGTGTCTCTCCACCCTGGCCCTCTCAGCTGGTGTTGTCTCTGTGTCTCTCCACCCTGGCCCTCTCAGCTGGTGTTGTCTCTGTGTCTCTTGCAGAGGAAGTGCTCTCAGCCCTCATCATCCAGCAGACCCCTCAGCATCTTCTGGTGACGCCTGAACGCCAGCAGACACGGCTCGATTGTCACCACGGCGACAACAGCTACCCTTACATGCTGTGGTACCAACAAAGAGATGGCCAGGGGACCATGGAGCTGGTTGGGTTGCTACACTATGAAAACGCAAACCTGGAGAAGAAATTCCACTCAGGACGCTTCAACATAACGGGCCACTCTAAGGGCAAGGCCGCCCTGGTCATCTCCAACATGGCCGCGGATGACAGCGCTGTGTATTTCTGTGCAGCGAGTCAGAACAGTGTTACATCTCTGTTTCCTCTGTGACAAAAAGTCAGTGCCAAAGCCACATGCCTGACAAGCCACCACCGTTCTAAAACTGCACTGATAGTGTGGTGGAGTCAGTTTAGTCTTTCACGATGAACACAGCATGGGCTACATACCTAAATAACTCAACATGGTGTCCAGCAGTCTGCTAACTAACAGAGAGAATGTGTGTAATAATGAATAAAAAGAAACATAGGTAAGAGACAGCATTGCAGATTTAAATAATCCGTTTTCAACATATACAAAAAGTAGTTACCAGAAGGGGGCAGGCACAGCCCCAAGTTTTTTCATGACATCCCAGTATGGAAGCAAATCGTGACCAAAATTCAAATGAAAATGCATTTCCAGAAATGCATTTTCATTTTAAGAATGTGGCTGCATTATTTGACTCATAAATCAAATTAGTATTCAATCATCCTATTTGCATTTTCATTTTCTTCTTTAAGACTGCTCATTCTTTCCCTTAATTAAAATGAAAACGAAAAAGACATTTGAAATTTAATTTTCAAAATATGCCCCAGCAAATAGATACCAAAATTCAATTTGAAATGTAAAATTTGAAAATGAAAATGCATTTCCAGAAATGCATTTTCATTTTAAGAACGTGGCTGCAAAATCGTGACCACAATTCAAATTCAAATGCATTTCCAGAATTGCATTTTCATTTTCAAGAACGTGGCTGCAAAATCGTGACCACAATTCAAATTCAAATGCATTTCCAGAAATGCATTTTCATTTTTAGAACGTGGCTGCAAAATCGTGACCACAATTCAAATTCAAATGTATTTCCAGAAATGCATTTTCATTTTAAGAATGTGGCTGCATTATTTGACTCATAAATCAAATTAGTACTGATTAGTACTGAGCGGACATTGCATTTTCATTTTCATGTTCTGCCCGCAAAGAACTGCCCATAATTCGAAAACGAAAATGCATTCTGAGCGGCGCAGTAGAGTGACGTCAGTAGCCGCTCTTCTTCAGCTCCCTGCTGACCGAGCTACCCATCTTGTTCGGTAGGGGGCGGTGTGCACATACGCATTGCATTACATGACAAATGTGCCTGGAAATTGATTGAATTGCCGGGTCTTTAGAGGACGCATCATAGATCATGGCGCTCCCTCAAATTGTGCAGACACTGATAGAATTAGCTGAGCTGGTAGAAACTAATAATATATCTGAGTCTGATGCCCGTGACCGAGTAGAACAAGTCACAGAGAGCTTGGCTGCATACTCTGCCGTCACAGACGTACACATTAATGAGGTTGCCATAGTAAACCTCTCTTCAGTCCTGGAACGGCTGGATGCTGTGGAGCCTCAAATGGGACGGGGACGACCAACCATCCACATCCCGTTCGAGTCCATCGAAAACTATTTATTAAATGGTCTACTTTTTCCTGTGAAAGCAAGCTGTTTCACCTTTGGCCTGGTTCAGACAAAATCTGAATTTCCGCAATCTGAATTTGAATTTCCTCAATCTGAATTTCAAGAATCTGAATTCCTGCAATCTGAATTTTAGAATGTTTTATTTTTGGATCAAAATAATTCAGTTGTATTAAATTTGGCATACAAATAATTCAGATATTATATATTCAACAGCAATATATTTAAGTTTTATGAAATTCAACACACAAATATTTCAGATCTTTCATATTCAAATTCAGGTACTTTTGTCAGCTTTCTAGCTCCATAAATCCGTTGCTTTGCATCCTCCGACGGATGGTCTGGTGGCCGACAACAGCTCCGCTATGTCCTTTATTTTTAAACCATTTAATAAATAGTTTTCGATGGACTCGAACGGGATGTGGATGGTTGGTCGTCCCCGTCCCATTTGAGGCTCCACAGCATCCAGCCGTTCCAGGACTTAAGAGAGGTTTACTGACGTCACTCTACTGCGCCGCTCAGAATGCATTTTCGTTTTCGAATTATGGGCAGTTCTTTGCGGGCAGAACATGAAAATGAAAATGTAATGTCCGCTCAGTACTAATCAGTACTAATTTGATTTATGAGTCAAATAATGCAGCCACATTCTTAAAATGAAAATGCATTTCTGGAAATACATTTGAATTTGAATTATGGTCACGATTTTGCAGCCACGTTCTTAAAATGAAAATGCATTTCTGGAAATGCATTTGAATTTGAATTGTGGTCACGATTTTGCAGCCACGTTCTTGAAAATGAAAATGCAATTCTGGTAATGCATTTGAATTTGAATTGTGGTCACGATTTTGCAGCCACGTTCTTAAAATGAAAATGCATTTCTGGAAATGCATTTTCATTTTCAAATTTTACATTTCAAATTGAATTTTGGTATCTATTTGCTGGGGCATATTTTGAAAATTAAATTTCAAATGTCTTTTTCGTTTTCATTTTAATTAAGGGAAAGAATGAGCAGTCTTAAAGAAGAAAATGAAAATGCAAATAGGATGATTGAATACTAATTTGATTTATGAGTCAAATAATGCAGCCACATTCTTAAAATGAAAATGCATTTCTGGAAATGCATTTTCATTTGAATTTTGGTCACGATTTGCTTCCATAATCCCAGTGCCAACATCCAGCTATGTGTACAAATAGGACTGAATGTCATGTTCACATCCATCAGCCATGACAATGTCTAAAGCTGGCCTTCTCGTCCTTCTTGTCTTCTCTTTTCTCCTGGCTACAGGTAAACAACATAAGCAACACTACACATTTGAAGACAACAGTTTTAGATACACTTTCATAGTAACTCACTGCATGAGTAATGTTAATCTGAAAGACGTATATGATCATTATTTATGTCCCAGGTTGTTCCTCCGTGACTAGCAAGGTGTACCAGATCCCACACGCTTTAATTAGTGACCCTGGAGAGAATGTCGAGCTACGCTGCAATCACAAGCAGACAGGCGCTGATTGTATTTACTGGTACCAGCAATCTGTGATAGGAGAACTCCAATTCCTTGGCAGACTCTTCTACTCGGAGCACATCATGGAAAAGGACGTCGATAAGCGGTTATCCATGGCCGGGACGACTACTTCCAGCGGCTTGTTGCTCATTTCAAACGCCTCAGTAAAGGACAGCGGTGTTTATTTTTGAACAGCAACGACCACTGTGAAACCAATCCTCCACTTCCCTTAACAAAAACTCAACTGGTCCAAACTTGTATCCGTGAACATATGGTTATTTTAGGATGAAACGATTTAGGTTTTAGGTTTAGTTTAATGGCAAAGATTGATGAAGCTTAACCAATGGTGCGTGGCTTTTAGCTCAATGTATTCGTGCGTGGTCTTTTGTGTGGGAAATTGTGGTTCTGATCTCGCTCAATGCGCTAGGCAATACTGTTTGCTAGCGGCTATAGGAGCCCATGGTGGAGTCTTGCCCAGCTGCCTCTCGTCTTGCCTCTTCTGGGCATGCTGTACCCTCTCCAGCCTTAAACCACAGCCAACATCAGCCTCCAGGGCCGTGTACACGCACACATCTCAAGGCTCACTATAGTCCTCCTGTGCAGTCAGTCGAGGGCACTGTTAAAGATGCCCCACTTCCTCAACATAAACCCCTTCTATGATGTTGGTTTCAGGAGGACTGACTAGTGCACTTGCGGAGCATGATGAAAGTGTTCTTTTCATAAATGTTCGCTAGTATTTGGTGTATGTGGGCAGCTCCTCTGTATCATTTTTATTCAGGAAGTGACGTGTTTTACTGTTGTGGTTGAACTGATTATGTTATTTCCTGCCTGTTGTGTTCTGTACTTGTCAGTGTTTACTGTGTTTGTCTCTGACTGAGTCAACATGTTCCCAGCCCTCACCATCAGTGTCTTTGCCCTCTGGCACACAGGTACAACAAGCATTCACCCTCTGCCTTTACAACACTGAATTACCTCATTCTTTGTCTTGTGCTTGAGACAGAAGAAGTTTGAGACTCACTTGGACCAAACTCCTGGTTCTCATCTACCTTCGGTTCTGAGTGTCTAACTTCTGGTTCTCATCTACCTCCGGTTCTGAGTGTCTAACTCCTGGTTCTCCTCAGGTTGGAGCCAGACTGTGCTGATCACCCAGTGGCCAGGCTACATCTCCAGCCAGCCTGACGCCTCGGTGGAGATGCACTGTTATCAGAACAACACAGACCATCCCTACATGTTGTGGTACAGGCAGCAGAGAGGGAAGGAGCCCGTGCTGATGGCTACTCTCGTAGCTGGGTCTCCGAGCTACGAACCTGGGTTTGATTCTGGCTTTGGAGTGTCAAGCTCGGAGAAAAAGATGTGGTCTCTGGCCGTGAAGGCGGTGCGCAGTACTGACGAGGCGGTGTATCTGTGCGCTGCCAGTCAGCACGGTGCTGCAGAGTCACGGAGCTCTGAGACAATATCCCTCCCTGGGAGGCTGCCAGGAGGCTCTGACACCTGCTGTTCATGGCCCAGCCTGCTCACTGGTGGTGGGAAAGAATGCGTCTTCCTAAGTAGGCAGTTACCTTATCTACCTCCGGAGGGGGAAAAAAGTTGATTTATTTTTATTCTGACTTAAAGCCAGTACATGTTTGGGCAGAAACCAACCATGGACAAATCCTCTTGGATGATGACTTTCTGTAGCCATGAGGAACAGGACAACATGGGTCATGTATCTGTGTTACTTCACACGTTATTCATTCAGCAGATGCTTTAATCCAAAATGACATATAAACACTACATTTAGACCCTAAATTTAACCCTAACAGCAGATCAAGGATCTGAATTACAGTATTCTAACTTCATTTCAGGGGTTAGTCAAGGAACAGTCTGTATTTACCAGGCACAATGCAAAGTAACATCTCAGTTCAACAATAATATATATCCACTACAGGACACTACAGGATATCTCAAGTACAATATGACATAGTCCAATCACCAATACCATCTCAACTATATTACATAGTACAAGCAACAAAACCATCTCAACTATATTACATAGTACAAGCAACAAAACCTTCTCAACTATATTACATAGTACAAGCAACAATAACATCTCAACCATATTACATGGTAGTGCAACAATAACATTTCAAGGACAACATTACTGTTGCCTTACTATGTGAAATGTGCCCTTGGGTGTCTTGAAAGGCACAGTAAATGTAAGTTATTATCATTAGTGTAGTACAACAATAACGTGTCAACGACAATAGAGGGAGCCCAGATGCTGTCATGTGGAGTATGTGGTTAAGGATTAAACATCTCTATCTGGTGACTGTGAGTCTCTCTACAGACAGCAGAGGTGTCTAACTGTGAGTCTCTCTACAGACAGCAGAGGTGTCTAACTGTGAGTCTCTACAGACAGCAGAGGTGTCTAACTGTGAGTCTCTACATACAGCAGAAGTGTCTAACTGTGAGTCTCTCTACATACAGCAGAAGTGTCTAGCTGTGAGTCTCTCTACAGACAGCAGAAGTGTCTAACTGTGAGTCTCCAGACCTGCTGATGCCCTCGTGGCCATGATTGTTCTGAGATGTCTCGGTTTCTTCATCTTATTTCCATGTAAGCTTTTTCTCAGGCTACCAAAGCTCTGACTTATTGCTTCAAGAGAGGCCAGGACAAACCTTTATTAAAAGGTATGCTGGTAGAATACATTGCTTTCTCTCTCCATGTCCTGTTTGTCTCCTTCTCTGTGTTCATCCTGTTATCTCCGTAGGTGCTGTGAAGAGCGTGACCTTCCAGCAGTCTCCGTCTGTCATGGTTACAGAGAACGCCAGCGTAGAAATCTTGTGTAGCCATGACGACAACAGCTTGTTGGTCATGCTGTGGTACCAGCAGCGACCTGTCTCTCGGGATATGACCCTCATCGGGTACGGTTATGCCTCCTCCGAGCCCAGCTACGAGGGTCAGTTCCAGGAGAGCTTCCAGCTCACCAGAGAGGACACCCTGAGAGGAGCGCTCCTCCTCCCCCGCGCAGCTCCTGCAGACTCGGCCGTGTATTTCTGTGCTGCCAGTACACAGTGATGTGGCTTGATGCCACCGCCTCACCAAAACCCTGGTGCGCTCAGTCACACAGGAAAACCACCTCACTGTTGTTAGGGAGTTTGGTTGTTTTGTTTTAGACGTTTCTGTGGAGGGATAGGCAAAGTTGTATTCTCAGTGTGAATTATGTTATATCGATATCATATTAAAATACTTGGAGTTAACTCACATTAGTTTTGTTCACAACTTTTCCCGACAACAAACTGAAATGAATCTTGTGTTCCCATGAGGAGTGAGGGAGAGCCTGCTGAGTGGTCGTAACTTTACGCTGGAGCCAGTTCTAACTCATTTAGTCTTTCTAACCTCTGTACCTCTCTTCCTTTTCCCTTTATAACTGAGCATGTCATGTAACATATTAATCCAGCAGGTGTTTCTATCCAACGCAACGTACAGAAGGTATTTGAACCTGCAACCTCTTGACCTGCAGTCACATACTCTAACCTTTAGGCCTATCCTCAGATTCATGTCCAACAGTACCCCTACCAAGCACCAACCCTCAGACCCTAACACAGCAAGACCCTGCATTACTACATTCATGTCACTGATCCATCACCTCACTGCACCAGACACAAGAGCCACAGGGCACCACAAAGCAAGAGCTAGTCTCCAAGCAACACCGACTATTGGTCACGTGACCTGCCGGTTGGTTTACTGTGAACTGGTGAGACCGTGATGTGGATGTAACATCATTCAGCAGGGGAAGTGGTTAACAGCAACATGCTAGTCACAGTCCTGGGACTTCTTCTGACTCTGATCTACTCATGTGAGTGCAGGAAAGGAATGTTCTGGTACTTTTCCAAACAAAACAATTAACACAACTTTGTTAATGGAGCATACACAGTACTGCATACTAAACTGGAAATGCTGAAATCATATTTCATCCACAGATTCGAGAATGTTTTTCCATCCTCCACATCTGTTATACCTGATCTCCTGAATGCTGTTTCTTCTTCTCTGGTGTTGTGTAGGTGAGGGTTCAGGCCCCACGGTCCTCCAGGCACCCAGACAGATTGTCCTCCACGCTGGGCAGACCGACCAGGTGACCCTGCAGTGCAGCGTGGGTCCCGGCTTCAGCATGAGCAGCTACACCATGCTATGGTACCGCCAGGCTGGCTCCGGGGCTCCGATAGAGTTCCTCACCAAGGAGTACGAGACTCCCGAGGGCCACCTCCAGCCCTCTATCGACACGTCCAGCAACAGCTTCACCCTGCGGATATCAGAGCTGTCTCCGGATGACAGCAGCACCTACCTCTGTGCTGCCAGTCACAGTGCTGCCAAGTAGACTGGGAGCCATGCAAATACATCATCTGAAGCTAATGACATTAGGATGACATGAAAGGCTGATCAGAGATGTGCAGGAAGGTGTTGTGGCTCTTCTGGTTTTGTTAGTGAGCGGGCTGGTGTAACGGTGTGTTGGCGGCGCGTTTGTCTGTATGTTTAGCTGGGAACTTTCTGAGGGGCGTTTCATTGTGATAGAGGAGGAGAAGATTTTGAGGTTGTTGGGCCAGCATAGGAGGCAAATGGGTTACAGCCACCTCAGTATTGTCAACAATGTCAACAAAAACTGATGTGACAGCATGAACTAGCCCCTCTAGAGGATCCACGAGTCATACTTATATACATACTTATACTGATACATCATTTTCATTACCGGGGGAGGAGTAAAGACATTGTTGGTGGAGAACAGAAAGGAGTCTAGTGGAACCTACTTGTATTAATCATTTTCACTCAGTATAGCTCAGTGGTAGGGCATGAGGATGGGTATAGCTCAGGGGCAGAACATTTGGGCACAGAACCACAATTGCAACCACTTAGAGGCAATTTTGCCAAATATTGCTTTGGATGAAAGGCTCTGCTAAATCAACACACATCTTTTTTCACACACATTTTTACACACAACTTTGCTAAAATCCAGCAACGTCTGAATTTCCCATCTCTGAGGTGTGACCACATGACCCCCCCCCCACACACACACACCCCTCCCCCCTCCCGTGTGTATCAGTTTCCTGGTGATGTCAGTAGACAACCTCCCTCTAGGCATGGGGAGGCAGTGAGGATGCAGGAAGGAGGCAGAGCAGGGCTGGGGAACAGAGACCTGGACGTTCTCTCTCTCTCTGACACCATGGAGCTGCTCTGTGTGTTAGTAGCTCTCCACCTCACTACCGGTAATAGCAACCCTCTTCTCACACACAGCGGGTTATGTGCCCATCTAAAAAGTGTGTTCAGATATACATTATATACGTTATTTCATTTCCCAGAGTTCTGCTCAGCTGTGAATGTTCAGCAGAGGCCCCGACACGCAGCGCTACGTCAAGCAGAGTCCGTGACTCTGGACTGTGAACACGATGACAGCAACTTTTACTACATGTTCTGGTACCGACAAACAGGCAGCCAGATGCGCATGCTTGCTTCCTCCATGGGCAAGAATGTGTCAACGGTGGAGGCTGGACCCAGATATGCCATGTCTCGTCCTAACCTGACTTACTCCTCCCTGGAGATCAGACAGCTGGAAGGGCAGGACTCTGCGGTGTATCTCTGTGCCTCCAGAACTGGCACGCTGACTCAGAGCAACCACATGGTGCGACAACAACCTAGAAACCACACCGTGGAGTGTGTGTGTGTGGGGGGGGGGGGGGGGGAGGAGGAGGGGACAGGAAGGATGGGTGCGCTAGGTGGGGGGAGAGGAGGGAGAAGTGGGGGAGGAGGATGGGAGGGGGGGAGGATGTATGAAGACAGAGCTGTCATTCTAAAAAGTAACATTCTGATTACATCGTTATGTTGCTATGTAATTTCTATGTAAAAACCTTCCCATCAATTTTCATATCAAACTTCGACTTCTCACTCTAATGACAGGTGACAGGTCTGATAGCACAGGTGTTTACCTGAACAGGAACAGGCCCTCAGTACATGCTGGAGAGGGGCACGCTACAGTCTCTTAGCAACACGTCAGTGAACCAGCTGTCTCAACTGTCAGCTCAACTAGATTCACGTCAGAAAACATCTCAATCATGATCATAGACTGACCTCTATGGGAGAAGTATGTAATTACATGAAAAACGTTTTTGATATGTTTATAGAGTTTTATATGACAGGATATACTGTAGTTCCGAAGTTGAGCATTTGTCTGCAGGTCAAGAAGCCACAGGTTAAAACTGCTTTTGATAAAAGCGTTGAAATTCAGCTGTTCCTCCTCTTCCTGGTTCCCTTCTCACCTCTCAGAGGGGTCCGTTTTAGAGGGCCTGTTCAACTTGAGAATACAAACAGGTTCAGGGTCAGTAATATGAATAACTTTTGATCTGGATTTGATTGGACTGTATGAGGCTTTTTATTCCATTAGAGAGACCAAAGGATGTAGTCTACAACTAGAAAAATCTGCTTGAGATACTAAAAAAGCATCTGAACGATCCACACACTGTTTTGTAAAGGTAAAACATCTGAGATAACATCTAAATACTCGGATTGGAATGGATTTCTAAGCAACTTATAACCATACCATGTCTCTGTCAGGCAGTACCGGTAGTGTTTATACAATTGATACCAACCAAAACAATGGAATGTTTCAGTATGATTTAGTACTGTGTACTGTATGTGGTCCTATTGTTGGATGTAAGCTGTACCAGGGTGGTGGGGGTGTTAACAGGGTGACAGCTGTCAATTCCTTTGTAGCAGGAAAAGAAACACACAACATGTACCTGTCCTCCCCTCCTCCTCCTTCCTTCCTCCTCTCTTACTCTCCCTCCATCCTCCCCTATCCTCCCTCCCTTCCCTTCTCTCCTCCCCCTTTCCTCTCCTCCTTCCCTTTACCCTTTGTCCTTCCCTCCTTCCCTCCTCCCCTCCTCGTCTTCTCCCCCCACCTCCCCTGTCCTACCCTATCCTCTCCTCCCCTCCTATTCTCCTCCCTTGTTCTCCCCTCCTCTCTGTTGCTTTTCTTAGCACTCACAGAAATAGAAGCAGTCCATGCAGAGGTGTCTCTCACCTCAGAGGCTCCTGCCAGCGCACCTGCTCTCAGCGGCGGCCTCAGAGAGATGGAGGGGTTGATATGGAAGAGTGTGGAGAGGAGGGGGGTAGGGAGGAGTGATACTGTTGCAAAAGAGAGAAACTGTGTTTTTGTGTGATGGTTTAACACCGTGGGGACAGGGGGCCACGGTGATATATTCCTATTGAGCCGCCGTACAAAAACCTCCTGCCATCAACTTCTATAGAGGAGAGCGCTGCAGCGGCCTGGGGCGGACGGATGCATGGACTTGCTTAGTGACCAGGGAGCCTACAACAACTAAGACCTCTGACATTTATAAAATAAACTTTAAAAGTGAATATTTGGAATAATCTGCAGAATTGTTGGAGATTCTATCAGACAGGTACAAGTGTTTGTATCCCTTCTGTCTCACAACATCTACTTCTGTTTGTAATGAACAAATACATTTTTTCAGTTGGTCGTAGATACCAACAGTCTTGAAACATCCAGCCAAGTATTGATTTTGGAGTGACCTGGGCCTTTTTGGAAGAGGACGTTTTCAATGTGACACTGGAAGTCAAGCCTACTTTGGGAATGGAACAAAACTCACTGTTTTAGGTAAGTTCAGGTCCTTCAAAGTCACAACACTGTAATTAATCTAAAACACTGGAAAGAATAATGAAGTTGTCATGAGAGATGTTGGGTTCTGTCAAAAGTTCCACTAATGGGTTGGTGTGAAAACACTGTGACCAATCAACCAGCCTTCTTTGGCAACGGAACCAAACTCACAGTTTTAGGTAAATATGTTGAAAATGCTTGAAAACATTTGTCCTTATTTCCCATGTCTGTCAGGGGCTTGTTAGTGTGGAGTTAGGGATGGGACTGTAGTAGGACAGGAAGTTAGAGAAGACGGGGCATAGTTAGCATATTATGCTAAACTCCACCAGTGTGTACAATGCCAACCCAGCATACTTTGGAGCTGGAACCAAACTGACCGTTTTGGGTAAGAAACTGCACAATGTCTCTTTGTTTGGAGTAGTTGAACTGCGATGTGGGGGACTGATACTGTATGGTGAAGGATGCTTGAAGATTTCCACTTGGCACTTTTTGATGTTAAGCTTGTGCACTGTGCCAATTATGAAGCCTACTTTGGTCAAGGCACAAAACTGACGGTTCTGGGTGAGTAATCCTTACAAAATATGTGGGTTTTAACTACAGGTATACAGTAGGTGAGCTGAAATACCCAAACATAGCTAAATATTTCTGTTGAAAAATTAGCATTTCAGTTTGTATCCGTTTGTGTTTGGCAGTGGTTGTACTGTATCGTGGTGTTGTAGGAGTCTGTCAAGAGAATAACATGATTAAAATGCAAACGGGATCAAATGTACTGTAGAGAGAGGAAGGCAGCTGGGAGAGATGGGTGAATTAGAGTTGAGGTCTGGAGAGCTGTGACTCTGGTAGAGAAGCTTACTTTGGTGGAGGAACCAGGCTGACTGTCCTAGGTGAGACCAGATTTCCTGTCAATCCTGTTCACAGCCAACACAGGATAGTATGATTAAAATATGTAAATTGGACTCCTTTGTGTTGTATAATAACAATATGTTGTGACAATCTGGAAGCAGGTTGACTGATAGATTGTGACATGGGGATTGCTAGATACAAAAAAAACTGCAACAACAACACAAACATTTACCAAATTAAATATAAATTTACAAATGTATAAATTGCAGTAAAGGAAGGCTGACTTCTGTCAGATCATACTCTGATCTCATGGATCTTGTCCCTCAGAGAGTCACAAAGACTGAGAACGTTTTCTAAAGGTAGAGTGACATCAGGACAATTTGTAAAGATGGTTTTTGTAACAGCGTAGACACTCTGTGCTCGTACTCCCAGGCATACTTTGGAGCTGGAACGAAACTTACAGTTTTAGGTAAGAAAAGATGCTGTAAATTGTTATGATATGTGTGTAAAGCTCTCCGATAAGGTAACAGTCTTGGCATAATCACTATTGTACAAACCTTTAGCTGATTACGACCATTTATTTGGTTGAAATGACATACGGATGTTGCATTTTGAAACTGTAAAAATAAATGTCAAAGTCTTGTAGGATTTATAAACTATAGGAAGCACTGCCTGTGCTCTGCCATCATATTGGGTTTTGCGGTGATTATGTGCTAGAGTTGGCTCTATGCCCAGATCCTGGTACACAATGAGTTGATATCTCCGTTATAGCGACTGTGGGTTTCAATGAGGCTTATTTTGGGAAAGGAACCAAACTCACCGTCTTAGGTAAGACATGGACAAAAACGACTTAATTTTCTCATAAATGTCTCAGGGATAGCTTACTGTAGCCTTTTGCGGTGATCGAATAAGGCTGATAGAAGTTGGGAGGGTTACTAATATCCTTTTTGTTAAATATTTGTGGAAAACATTTGTCCTTCAATCAGGAAAACAATACAGCTGATCGTTGTTGTTAGTCAGATTATGAATCAAAATGTAAAATGTGAGGTTCTATCAGTTGTGTGGAATAGTGAGAAATTATATTACAATAAGAGCACGCGGACGAGCATGTGGAGGAACAGAGGACGGAAAGTGTTTTACTGTAGCCGTTTATCAGTGTGAACTACGACCCTGCTTTCTTTGCCGGCGGGACCAAACTCACGGTCCTAGGTGAGAAACGATTTGTGTATTTATGAACTGTGGCTGTGAGATATTTGAATTCCCATTAACGAGAGATTCTGGAACCGTCTATTAATGTCTCAAATGAAGGGTCGGTGTTAAATTATGTGAAAGAGTAATAGACCCTATAGTTTCCTACACATGGTATGAATGTGATTATTCGAGAATAATGTTTTCTGAACAACCGTAACAATCGGGAACAGGCCTTTAGTTTTCTGCTGGTGCGCATGTGGTGTGCTCCGGTAGTTATCCTGCTTACTTCGGAGGGGGGACTAAGCTAACAGTGCTCGGTAAGTGAAATGTTAGAATGTTACTTTGGCTGTGAGATGTATGAATTCCCATTAACGAGAGATTCTGGAACCATCTATTAATCAGCCTATGTCTCAAATGAATGGTGAGTGTTAGAATGTGAAAGATAATATAGCGTTAGTTTCCTAGACATGGTAAGAATGTGATCATTCGAGAATAATCTGAACAGCCGTAGAAAACGGGTAGGCTAGTTATCTGCTGGTGCAAATGTGGTGTGCTCCAGTACTTATCCTGCTTACTTCGGAGGGGGGACTAAGCTAACAGTGCTCGGTAAGTGAAATGTTAGAATGTTACTTTGGCTGTGAGATGTATGAATTCCCATTAACGAGAGATTCTGGAACCATCTATTAATCAGCCTATGTCTCAAATGAATGGTGAGTGTTAGAATGTGAAAGATAATATAGCGTTAGTTTCCTAGACATGGTAAGAATGTGATCATTCGAGAATAATCTGAACAGCCGTAGAAAACGGGTAGGCTAGTTATCTGCTGGTGCAAATGTGGTGTGCTCCAGTACTTATCCTGCTTACTTCGGAGGGGGGACTAAGCTAACAGTGCTCGGTAAGTGAAATGTTAGAAAATAAATGTAATGCTCCTTTTTTTTCTCCCCAAAAACGTTTGGCGTAACAGAATGTGCTTATTCGACGTTGAAAATGTTGTATTCCCTCATTGCAGATCCCAATATACCAGTCAAAGCTCCGACCAAGGTCAGTATTCTGCCCCCCTCCAAACACGAGTGTAAGGATGCCAAAGACAACAAAAACAAGAAGACCCTGGTGTGCGTGGCCACCGGCTTCTACCCGGATCACGTCAGCGTGTCCTGGACGATCAATGGCGTGAATGTAACCGATGGAGTGGGGACGGACCACTCGGCCGTGTGGGACAACGTAACGGAGAGGTACAGCATCACCAGCCGCTTGAGAGTGCCTGCCGGAGAGTGGTACACAGACACCAATCAGTTCAACTGTACTGTCCTCTTCTTTGATGGTACAGAAGAAAAACCCTGTCCAGCTTCCATTATGGGAGATAAAGGTACGTTAAACGAATGACTTGAGATCTTAAAAATATATCTAAAGGCTGAACGTAATGGTACTGTGTATTGTGTGTTATTGTGGCAAATATATTTAATGTAATATGATGGTGAATGTTACTGTATCAAAGGTTGGCTTTTGTTTGTCTTTGACAGCTCTGTCAACTGGAGGCATGACAACAGGTATGTTTCGCACATATATTTTTAACAAGCTCAAATTGTGTGAAAGAGGTAGACTACTGTATTTTTGACTCTGCTATGGTAACACCACATTGCCACCCAGACTCATGGAAGTGTGTTGTTTTCCACAGAGAACTACGTGAAGAGCACTCAGACAGCTAAACTGGCGTACATCGTCTTCATCGCTAAAAGCAGCCTGTATGGGTTCTTTGTGGTCGTGTTTGTGTGGAAGCTCCAGGTGACTGTTCTACACTAACCACTCCAGCCCTGCAACAGCTATGGAAACACAACACAGTTTATGCTATACTATAGTATGCTTAAGAGCCCTGATATTGCCTTGACAATAAAGGGCACACTAATAATATAATGCCTAAATTATGACTACTACACTATTTTAGAAACTATATGCATGCATTTATGGGTTTGCTGAGTGGTCAGAGCATTTTAACAGCAGATCAAGAGGTTCGAATCCCCCTAACTACGCTTACATCAGTCTTCTTCTAAACAACACATTATTATCATTATGATTTCTGTTCTGTCATTCCTAGGCAGTTGATAAAAGGTTCTGTAATGTTTTGAAAGTAACAACAGACGATGTGTGCCTGCCACCTGTCTCCTCTCTCCTCCACAGGGTAAATCTGGGAAGCATTTCACCTGAGGCCACAACAGGAAACCTGTGTTGACCGGGATGGTGATGGTGATGGTCTGGATGGTGTGGTGTTGCTGATGTTGGATTATAATATGCAGTATTTCTGTCTCCCTAGATGACCCATCTTTTCAGATCAACTAGTGTTCTGCAGTCTATAGACGCGCAGATGTAATGTGAATAGAAATAAAACCTGCTTGTCAACCTAAAATGTCACAGTTCATAAAGAAGTGATAACAGTTGGCTTGTACTGTATATAGAAATGATTGCAGAGTAAAGAGGGCTTTGTTAATAGGGATTTCTGAAATAACCTCAAGCCTGTATTGAAAGAACATTGTGAAGACAAACTTTTGTTCTCCAACTTTTTGAAATGAATTAACCATAATAGTGTATGTTTGTATTCAACATAGCAGCTGCATCTGCTAACATAATTCATATTCAGATATTTCATTGTTAATAAAGTTGTAACATACATTTTGAGTGATGGTTATTATTATTGTTATTCTGACATTTAGTCAATAATACCGTTTTAAATGAATGAAGAGTGGGTGAAACTTTCAATTCAATAATGAGTGTTCAAACTGATACAAAGGCCACTGGAAGGAAAGTAGGACTCCTTCAACTTGTGTTCCAAGCTGTATAACAGTATTTCCACAGGAAGTGCACCTGAGAGCAGGATATTCAGAGCAGATGTTCTCATTCTGATGTGTGACTACGTTTCTGAGAAACATGCCCTGCTCAGCGCCCACACGGCGATGCGGTTTCCTGGTAGCGCTGCAAAGTGCTGCAAAATGGTGCGAGGCACGATTACTCACTGGGGCTTCGTCTAAGTTTTTCCACTAAGCTAAACCGGATCTCTGACATTTAGTTTGGGTATTGTGTTTTCATCACCACATATCTTTTCCATTTCGCCTAGCAGTCTTAAAAAGAAAATGACATGAGTTAAAGAATGGGAATCTGTTCACAAATAAATAAATATTCATTTGTATAATGAATATTTGATCTGTACCACTGGTGTACTCAGGGTGGGTGTGTGTGTATGCAGTGCTGTATAGGTTACTCCTACAGGTGAGAAAAACTTGCCTGATTTTGTGCTCCTCTAATGGATAAGTTCTCTGTCAGTGGATAACATGTGATGTGGTGCAATTTACAGTAGGTGTCCTTACAATGGGATAAACCTGAGGCTCCTTTCTAAAGCAAAAAGAAAAGATGAATTAAATGCCCTTCCAAGTGAGAAAATATGAGTTTCAAGTTTTTATTGTCAGATGCACAGAACAACACAAGGTCATACTGGGCACTGAAAACTTTGGGACAAGACAACGTAAGCAACAATACGCAATATACATTTAATAATAATAAACCTCCTAAATATACAAAATAGTATGCAATACAATACAATATACTAGACCTCTAATACACATAATGACCTATACTAACCTTATAGACCCAACTAACCTAAGACAAGACCTATACTAACCTAAGACAAGTGGGCTTAGTTAGTAGTGCAATCATGAACTGAAAATGACAGTGTGTTACGTGACTAGAAAGAAATGTATCAATGTAAAGTGACCAGTGATACATGTATCAATGTCCATGTCAGTGTCCATTCAGAAGCCTGATGACCCTTGGATAGAAACTATTGTCCAGTCTGCTAGTGCGAGACCGAATTCTACGGTAGCGCCCGCCAGAAGGCAACGGGATAAAGAGACTGAAGGATTGGTGGTAACAGTCTTTTAGGATCCTGCCTGCTTTCCTGAGGCATCGTGTGTGGTAGGTGTCCTGTAGGGCTGGGAGCTTCCTGCCAACGATGAACTCAGCAGACCGGACTACGTAGGGCCTTGCGGTCCCTATCTGTACAGCTCCCATACCACACTGTGATGCAACCAGTCAGAATGCTCTCTAAAGTGCATCTGTAAAAGTTAGTGAGGATGACTGAGTCCATGCCCAACTTCATCAATCTCCTTAAGAAGAAGAGACCAGACCAGGGGAGGTCATTGCTGATGTTCACCCCGAGGAACCTGAAGCAGCTGACCTTCTCCACTTCGGAGCCGTTGATGTATAGGGCTGCATGCTCCTCCTTCTGCCGCCTCCTATAGTCCACAATCATCTCCTTGGTCTTGCTGACGTTGAGAGAGAGGTCACTGTCCTGACACCGCGATGTCAGGGTATCAATGATGAAGTGCTCTGGCAATGGAGAGACAAACAATTCCAGTGAAGAAAATGAAATGCTGCCCTCCAGTCATCCCTACAACGTGCCCTGTAGGACATGCTGTCCCATGTCCCATGACATAACTTAGGGTGCCGCTAAATACTTTGATAAGATATAGAATTTCTCTCAAACCCTGTTTACATTCATAACACATTGTATGGCGTCCTAACAAATCTTTTCAGAGATTTTGCCAGGGGTGGATAAGTCAGGCTAATATCTGCACTGTCCCGTGTATATTTCTTTTGATTACATGAACTCTTTATATTATAAAGAGGGTATGTTAGGTTAACTGTATTTGATAGTCAAAGACAAAATGATTGTTGCCAACAATGGACATCACTCTAGTTTAATACCTTGCTCTGGTGCATGAAGTCCCACAGAGTGTCTTAAGAAATAGGAATCTAGCCTTTAAATAAACTAATGTTGATCTGTATGATGAATGTTGATTTGAATAATTTTGGAAGAAAAAAAGTCAGTCTCCATTAACAGTGTGCCTTCAGTTTAGGTTCCTGAGTTATTCAAGGATAATATGAGAATAAAAAATGTGTTACAGTAATGAAGAACAGTTTGCTTTTCTTCCACAATTATTTTTGACCTGTATATTGAATGTTGATCTGTCTATTGAATGTTGATCTGTAGAACAGCTAGTGATCTACATATTTTTGAGACTGCCATGCACATGACTGTCGTAGTGTATCAAGCACAGAGTCGCACCTGACAACAGGAAGAAGATGTTCTCTTCCTGTCGAGCGCCAGCCAAGGCCAGGAAGTGGTCACAGAGTGCAGCGTAGCCTCAGGCCCATGTGCACAGAAACCTTGGGTGTGTGTGACCTTGCACCTCACCACCACCGCACACACACACACCTGCAGCCACGCAACTCTGCTCCTCCACCCACTATCTTCGTGCAGAAACAACTACAGCATGGTGAGACAGGGTGAGGCAGGGTGAAGCAGGGAGAGACAGGGTGAGACAGGGTGAGACAGGGTGAAGCAGGGAGAGAGAGGGTGAAGCAGGGTGAGGCAGGGAGAGACAGGGTGAGAGAGGGTGAAGCAGGGTGAGGCAGGGTGAGACAGGGTGAGGCAGGGTGAGGCAGGGAGAGGCAGGGAGAGGCAGGGTGAAGCAGGGAGAGATAAGGTGAGGCAGGGAGAGACAGGGTGAGGCAGGGTGAAGCAGGGAGAGAGAGGGTGAAGCAGGGAGAGAGAGGGTGAAGCAGGGTGAGGCAGGGTGAGACAGGGTGAGGCAGGGTGAGGCAGGGTGAGGCAGGGTGAGACAGGGTGAGGCAGGGCCGGTGAGACATGGGGGGCAGGGAGAGGCAGGGTGAGTCAAGGAAGGTGAGGCAGGGAGAGGCAGATGGGGATGGGTACAGCTAAGGAGTTAGAAGATTTGATTACAGATCCAGAGGTCCCAGGTTCAAATCCCTCCCAGTATATTGCTTTGCATAAAAGTGACTCCTAAATGAACACAACATATTACAGTATTAGATGAGGGGAGATGAGGCCTCCAGCTCCATTCCTGAGATGACAGTTGTGTTACACGACCCAGAGTGTCACACAGCCATCTGTGACACTGTACTAGTGTACTACACTCTACACTGCTAATAACACTGGTTTCAATGCACAGAATACACCCATCCACCTCATCCCTTGGGACAGTGGTGTTTGTGGGAGGAAGGTGTGGGGCTTTCATGTTCTGTCCAGAAGACAGAGCTGTACAGTACATGACTGTAATGACACTGGGGTTTTTGTATGGCTCCCAGCCTGCTCTGCTATGCTGTGGGTACTGGCTGCACAGAACCACATGCTGGGCTCTGTCTGGGCCACACCGGACGACTGCAGAACCATCGTCTGGCTGTCGGGCTGCACGGCGCTAAACCCGTCCTTACTGGCTGGCTCTACAAACCCAGCAGTGACCGAGGTGAAGACCAGCCTCATACCGTCTGCCCTGGTCCAGCAGTACCAATAGAGGTAGGGGTCGCTGGTGCCAGAGACCGAGCAGGAGACCTTCACGGGGGAGAGAGGAGACAGAACCTGGCTGGGAGGATGCTGCTGGACGTCCATGCCCGCTATGTCTGGAGGGGGAGAGGGACGAGTTAGTGTAACACTGTTGGAGAGAGAGGTGCGGATTTAAGACAAACTCTACTTGGTATGGTTATTATAGAGGATGTGTTTTCTTACATTTAAGCAGCAGGAAACAGAGAAGAGACTTCATAGTTGGTCCAGGTGAACTGAATGACTGGCTGACTGTTGCATTTAGAAATAAACTATCTGGAACAGGACAGATTTGGGTTTTGGGTCTCGCAGGACCTCTAGTGGTGACAGGTGGTCTCCCTTCTAACCGCTTCTAAAACGTAGTTGGAGTATTGGTCAGGTGCAGATACATTTACATTTCATTTACATTTAGTCATTTAGCAGACGCTCTTATCCAGAGCGACGCACAGTAACTACAGGGACATTCCCCCCGAGGCAAGTAGGGTGAAATGCCTTGCCCAAGGACACAACGTAATTTGGTTCGGCTGGGAATCGAACTGGCGACCTTCAGATTACCAGCCCGATTCCCTCACTGTTCAGCCACCTGACTCCCTACACATGACATTGCATTTAAATTGCATTCATTTTTCAGATGCTTTTATCCAAAACGACATACTAGACAGAGGTGGACACTTAAAAACAAAAGAACAATGTCAAAACAGAGTAATCAAAATATTATTTTATTTCCCAATAATTACAGAATAACGAAAGGATAAAAACATTGCAATGACTGTCATTCTGAGCCGGTATACTGTAAGATAATTTGTATCTTACTGTATGTTCCTGACAAGTATTGATATAAAGTGATAAAACAAGAAAATAAACTGAATTTCCCTGGTAGGTCAAATGGAACGATGCAAGCTAGTTTTACAAGATCTTCAAATTCTCAGAACAAATTCAAACAAAAAAAGCAACTGATTCCATCCATTTAGACTAGAGCACCTGTAGCACTCTAAATGTTTGACAGATGCAGCGGTCTAGTGTGTGTGTGTGTGTCTGTCTGTCTGTGTGTGTGGGTGTGTGTGTGCCTGTGTGTGTGTGTGTTTGTTTGTGTCTGTGTCCATTAAATATTGGAGATGTTAATTAACACACTGACCCGCCAACAGTTGTGGCTTTCTATTAGGAACATGCCGCAGGAAATGCAGTTAGGAAAATTAGGAAAGTCACTTAAGCTGGCTCAATGTTTCATTGATCCTTTCTGCATTACACCGATGGTATTTCCGGTTACCTACTGTTTATACTAAACCAGGGGGGTATTCCAGAAAGCAGGTTATGCAACATAACCAGGTAAGTTAACCCACCCACTGATTCACAATGTTGCAGCAACCTACTGGCAATGTTGCTACAACGCTGGGTGTCAGCTGGGGAGTAAACTTACCCGGGTATGTCACATAACCTGCTTTCTGGAATACCCCCCTGGTCTCTAAGAATAAATCCCATCCATCATAACTATTATAAACATACATGTATCTTTATTAAAACCTGTTGTCTCCTTTTGCTCCCGCAGTCAGACCTCCACCTCGACACATTGGAGGCTGGCCTGCGTACACAGTTCACTTCTGGCCACTAGAGGCCCCATTGTCTTTTTTATGTTGGTTTGTCATCTCTATTACATATTAGGTGATACTGGTTTCACCTGTACCTTGTATGAAGAAAAAAAGTGCAGGCAAATATTTTTTTGTTTAGACTGTGATACATGGTCTTTATGATGGTAATTGGCTCAATGGTTTAGTGAGAATGGTTTACACTGACAATTTGTGTGCGTTAGCAATCACATTTTTTTTTATCACTGCTTTCTACTTATTATATCCCTGCTCTCTCACTCTACTTATTAGTAAATCACTGCGCTCTCAATCACTGCTAACACAAATGTCTTGTATATAAGTAGTTTTATCCAAGGTAAGTCAAGAGTTTTCTCCACAATTAAACATAAACATAAATAAAATGGTTTTTGGTAAGGAATTGCCATTGATACTGTGTAGAAAAATCTAACACAGCAAATGAATAATGCAAGGGAGTTAATAACACAAATGCACACGTGTGCATGATGGAGCAGAGGTTGCATCAGGAATTAGCTCTGTGAAGCAATCCCATAGGATTATATTGAATTATTTTGTATTCTATATAGATTTTTTGAAACAGATATAGATATTTGTTTTATTCTCTAAATTGCTAGAGATAGTTTCACGTTTCTGTATGTAATTCAATAAAAAATCATAAAGGGTTGTTGTCACTTTCTTTTGCCTTTAATATGTAGTGTTGATGCAGCCCGGTTGTCCACGCTGCTTTTTAGACAAATGGATCATCAATCCAGTCAGCAGGAGGTGAGGTACAGGGAGGTGAGGTACAGGGAGGTGAGGTACAGGGAGGGGAAGTACAGGAAGGCAAGGTACAGGGAGGTGAGGTACAGGGAGGTGAGGCTACAGGCTGAATATGAAGCAAGACTGTTTGGGAGTTTCTTTATTTTGCTGAGTCAGAAAATGTGTTTGTAGAGTGACCATGTATTTCTGTTTTCATGTTATTCTTTGCCCAACAATGCATCAGTTACACAGCTGCTAGAATAAACATACATAACCAGTCGGCTTAGACAAAGTTATACAATAACAGAAAATCAAGGCCATCTTATGTGGAATACCGAGGGACTATATATATAAAGTGTTGTGTCAGTACAACAGGCAGGGTTTTCTATTTCTCAATGGCTCCTCTGGTTCTGTTTCTCTTCTCAGCACTTGCTGCTTGGCCTCTTGGCTTTGAAGCTCGTGTGGTTACAGACTTTCAAACGTGTAATCAATTCTTTTACAAAAACACTGAACCCACAGGTATAGATCAGAATGCTGAAAAAATATGCCAGAAAAAAGGTTTCGACTACTACGCTTCCCTGTATTCCACAAGTCATCGGATACCAGTGTACAGTGCCTATACCATTGATCATACCTGCAGGAACAATGATTTACAGAGAAGAGGAGTCTGGTTTATTGAACCACAGGTAATATTGAGTGGATGATGTTATTAGTAGGCACAGTTATATTAAATATATTCTAATTATTAATGGAGTTATTGACTTTCATTTGTTTTTTTTGTTTTTTTACTTTATCGGTCAGTGCATTCATTTAGAATCTAAATGATTATCAATTATCTAAATTTTAGATTGATGATCTCGGAAAAATAATCGCAATCTAAGCTTTTAAAATCAACTCAGTTGAACCGAAAAACAGAAATTCCATGTCCTGTCAATGCACTGCATGTAATTGCTATACTCATGCTTATTTGTAGCCTACATACAAAAATATTCAAATTTTGATGTCTTATTTTTAGATTTCTAACCTTGGCGAAGCAGACATGACTGTTGCAGGACAAAACAAAGACTTGATCAAACAAAATCAAGCACTCAACGAGGATTATGAACACACTGACTACGACCGCGGACACTTAAACCCAAATAGTTATCACTGTAACGAGGGCCGTGTCGCCACTTTCACGCTGACCAACGCTGTGCCGATGGATGCGTGTTTCAATCGAGTCCATTGGAAAAAATATGAGGATTATTTGAGAACTATAGTACTAGGACTTCATGGGATGGGAAGAGACTTTTTTGTAACAGGGGCTGTGCCTTCAATAAACAGAATCCCTGTGCCAGGGTTGGACACCACTGAAAATGTCCGGGAATTTAGTAGGGTTACAATTCCCAGTCACATGTGGACCGCTCTGTGCTTTGAGCACAATGATGAACAGTATTCATTTTCAATAGGTTACATAGGAGAGAATAAAGCAGATGCCATCATCCAGGTCATGTCAGTCCCTGATCTTGTACACAGGCTGGGTGAGCTATACAACAGCAATAACCTGCAGATCTTTGACAATGACTGTTATTCTAATTCTCAGAAATCTAAAGAAGTTCTACAGCAACTGTTTAAAAAACTGGATCTCCCTCAGCTTCAAAGAATGTTTTTCTTAGATCAAAATGTCCAACATCTTTTATCTGCAAGCTTATCGAAAAGACAGAGGCGCAGTGGCAGTCAAGAACCGATTAAAAAGCCCAGAATTTCTGAAATGACGTTGGAAATGAACTACAGGGATATGACAGAGTGGTTCGACAGTAACGAGTACATGAAGCTCAACGCCGAAACTACTTGTATGTTCGAACTCAATTCGAAAGTGCAGTCGTCCTGGCCGACATTCATCAAAGATGAGCTTCGTATGAGACGTTCTGCTGAGAAACTTGACGATTACATCTGTAAACTCATCCCAGAGAAGTCTAGACCCGAGTCTGACATCACGGCCGATGGTACTCATTGCAGAAAAGATACGAAGTGTTCAAGCGGCAGCTGTCCAACTGATAAAGGAAATAAAGAGTGCTGCACGTCACCCTGCCTGTATGACCACTTCTCGAAAGATTTCATTTGCAGTTCGGGACAGCGAAAAATCAGGTGCTCCACCCAGTATTCCGCTGTGACTGTAAGCGGTAAAGCATGCAAACATGATCACCCATGTGGGACTTATGGAGAGGCGTATTATTGGTGTAACACGGACACTGATTGGGATTTCTGCAGCCCGCCTTATGTTAACAGTATAGGTACAAATGGAAAAACTTGCCGAGACAACCATGAATGCAGCACCTATGGGGAAAGTTACCATTGGTGTTATACTGATCGAGCCAACCACTGGAGTGAGTGCTGCACCGATAAAGATCCCTATGTAGCTGTGAATGGTAAAATATGCAAACCAGAAAAACCATGTGGCGCCTATGGAGAAAATTACCTATGGTGCTACACCACAGATGGTTCGTGGGATTACTGCTGCACAAAATACAACTAAGTTTCTGTGGTTGTCATTAGGTCGATAAGCTTTGCTGGTTTCTTTCTGTTGCTGCAAATAATTAGATTATAAATGCAGGCAGACAGACTTTGATGTGCCCTGATGCATTTCTTTACCTGTCATTCTTTGCATGGCAATAACCTTTTCAGGTTTCATCTTTAATTTATTATTACTCTGCCATCAGGAGATCATACCCTGTGTATATATTTTTTATAGTTTAATTTGGGGGGTATAAGTTTTGAGAACCGTTGCAGCAAGCAAAACCTAAGTTATTAAAGACTAAAATGACAAAATGTAAAGAAGTTTTAAACAAACCTGGCAATGCTTGTATAATGAGTAAGATTGAAACATACATGGTTTCTTCATGGTGGTGACTAAAGACTAAGATTGCTTGTATTTTTGTTTATAACAATTGAAATATAATTGTTTAAGAAAGGGGGTGCATGGTTGGCTGAAATTGGTACAACGATTGGAACAACAATTGTGAGATGAATAATATTCTGTTGTGTGTTAACATTGATCAAATTGTTCTTGATCCGAGCAACAATGAAGCAGATGACAGTGATTAAAGTGAATGGTCCAATGCAATACAATGATGGATGGATACCCTGGATGGACAGAAATACCAAATTGTGAGGGAAATGATTCCTCCAGTGAAGATATGTATGGGGAGATGAATAATGAGCCATGCCATAAGTGCTAGCCTAAACTCTCCCCAGCAGTGGTACTCTACGTTATGCTAAGTGATTGGGTTGAAAATCTTTTGTTAACAGGACCTTTGAAAGAAAAAGTAACGTTTTAGTGATCTTATGCTGTCACATCAAATGTGCTGTCACTCAAATAAAAAAATATATTTTGAAAGGTGTTTTCTGTTGTATTCTATTTCACTGTGGATCGAAGGGTGCATAAACATTTGCACGCTCATTCTTATAACCAGTTACATTTTTGGCAGTGTAGGAATTAGGGAGACACAACCTTTTACTCTTTCAGACGAGTGCGGGGGAGATGTGTGGTCATTTGTAGGAGCCACTGACCCAGTCTCAGAAGGCAGGTTCTCCTTTTCCACACCCTTGCTTGTCCTTTCCACAGACAAGGGCACCCTTTAGGTTTTTGACGAGGTGGGGAACATCAGGCAAACATTTAGCAACCTGTCTGGTGTCACAGGAAGTGACACAGAGGTTTGTATGTGACCCACAACAAAGCACCCCCACATGGCCTGGTTAGGACCCATGTCAGTGGTGACGGTGACATTTAAGATATGCAGCCTGATAGATGCTGCTCTATGGACAATGTCAAGGATCAGTGGTTTGTGACCTTGAGGCCTCCAGTTCCATTCCTGAGATGACGGTTACAGTGTTACACGGCCCAGAGTATCACACGTTTCACACAGCCATCTTCTACATGTGACACTGTACTAGTGTACTACACTCTACACTGCTAATAACACTGGTTTGAATACATACATTACACCCATCCAACTTCACGGGGGAGAGAGGAGACAGAACCTGGATGGGAGGATGCTGCTGGACCTCCATGCCCTCTATGTCTGGAGGGGTGAATCAAATCAAATGTATTTGAATAGCCCTTTTTACACGCAAGCATGTCACAGAGGGCTTCACATGCGCCCATAGAACTGCCCCTCAACCAACCTAAACCCTCAAGGAAGACAAGGAAAAACTCCCAGAAAAACTCCCGACAGGAGAAAAAATGGAAGAAACCTTGGGAGGAGCAATTCAGAGAGGGATCCCCTCCTCCAGAGACGGTTGGTGAGAATCATACAGTGTCAATGGGTTTTGAAACACCAAAATCCATTGTTCAACTTGGTAGATGTAGGAAGGGACCGGGACACTCGCTGTTGCCCGTCATGGAGACTGGTTTCTGGTTGGCGACCAGGTCCAGCGTTGGCAGACCGACGACCAGGCAGGTGCTGACAGCTCAAAGCCCCCACACCACAGGGGATGTGTGGAGGGGGGACAGAGAGGGGAGAGCAGGGATTAGAGAATCCCAGGAGCAGCTAACAGTTACAGTCATATTAGAATGAGATCCCCACCGGTCAAGTGTGGACTAGTAGGGGGACGGTCAAATGGTAGAGGGACAAGTTAGTGTAACACTGATGGAGAGAGAGGTACGGATTTAAGACACTCTACTTGGTATGGTTATTACAGTGGATGTGTTTTCTCACATTTAAGCAGCAGGAAACAGAGAAGAGACTTAATAATTGGTCCAGGGGAACTAAATGACTGACTGACTGTTTGCACTTAGAAATGGGTAAACCATCTGAAACAGGGCAAGAACCATATTAACTCTATGGTAAGAAAAGGTTTGGGTTCTGGGTCTCGCAGGACCTCTAGTGGTGACAGGTGGTATCTTATGGAGTTAGATTAGTTTCATAATTCAAACAAACAAACGCAACACGATTCAAACAAACTTAACACGATCCAAACAAACGTAACACGATTCATACAAACATGACACGATTCAAACAAACAAACGTAACACGATTCAAACAAACGTAACACGATTCACAAATGTATTTCGTGATTCACAATTGTAACGCGATTCACAAATAAATGACCGTATTACATTCGTTTGCAACCTGACAAACACAAGTTACAAATCCCTGCATTCGTTGGTGTGAATCCTTGCATTCGTTCGTGTGGATTTTTGGAACTTTCCTGACGCGCTTTGATCCACAAATGCATTTTTTCTAAAAGATATCCTCAGCAGCCTATCAGATCGTCTCTTCCAATTTTAGCCAATCACATTAACGTGTCTGTGTGGACTTCAACAACCTGCCATAATGACGGACATCGTCTCCTTCAGATCATGAGCAATGTCGTCTGGTAGCATGTAGGTGAAATATTGCTTGTTAATCTTATTAAACCGATGATCATACCTGATTAAATATTGTTGAGAATGGCAGGATTCATGTTTAGTCATTTTCCGTGTTTCCTAGGCTAACGCAGAGCCCGTTCACCCATATTAGACATTCTCCGGTGATTGGCTCAAATTGGAAGAGACGATCTGATAGGCTGCTGAGGATATCTTTTAGAAAAAATGCATTTGTGGATCAAAGCGCGTCAGGAAAGTTCCAAAAATCCACACGAACAAATGCAAGGATTCACACCAACGAATGCAGGGATTTGTAGCTTGTGTTTGTCAGGTTGCAAACGAATGTAATAGGGTCATTTATTTGTGAATCGCGTTACAATTGTGAATCACGAAATACATTTGTGAATCGTGTTACGTTTGTTTGAATCGTGTTACGTTTGTTTGTTTGAATTGTGTTATGTTTGTATGAATCGTGTTACGTTTGTTTGGATCGTGTTAAATTTGTTTGAATCGTGTTGCGTTTGTTTGTTTGAATTATGAAACTAATCTAACTCCATAGTATCTCCCTTCTAAACGCTTCTAAAACGTAGCACTGTAAGGTGCAGATACACATGCCATTGCATTTACATTTAATTAATTTTACAGATGCTTTTATCCACAGCGACATCCTAGATAGAGGTGGACACTAAAAACAAAAGAACAATGTCAAAACAGAGTTAATCAAAATATCATTTTATTTCACAATAATTACAGAGTAATGAAAGGATGAAAAGTGTGAAATGACAGTCATTCTGAGCTAGAACTAGATCATTTGTATCATCATGTTCCATCCCAGCAGATATTGATTTAAAGTGATGAAACAGCATATAAACTGAATTTCCAAGGTAGGTCAAATGGAGCGATGCAAGCTAGTTTAACAAGATCTTCAGATTCTCAGAACAAATTCAAAGAACAAAAAAGCAACTGATTCAGTTTAGACTAGAGCACCTGTAACACCCTACAGGTTTGACAGATGCAGCGGAAGACTGTGTGTGTGTCTGTTTGTTTGTATGTTTGTGTGTGTGTGTGTGTGTTCATCACTATGTACCAGTTCCACCCAGCTTAAGTGATGCTTCCTAATTAGTGGTTTCAACTGGACATGAAACTGAATATAAGAACAGTACAAAATATTCCCTGAACAACATCAACAGGCATGTCTCCTTGATTGAACATTTCTACCAGGACAGACACACTAATGTGGATCGTCCCAGTTAGATGAAACACCAGACTGAACAGACAGAACAGTGTCAGCATGTCAGTCTCAGTACCAACGACGGGACGTTCTGGGATCTGTGCAGGTTCAGAAGACAAGTCCTCCGGAAGGACCCCCCCCCTTGGCCTCCCCCTCCTTCCCATGATGCATCAGCGCTGGGCACCCTACCCCGTCCGGCGGCCCCTGGAGCCCCCCTGAGCGTGGCGGGCACAGCTGGCACAGCAGAAGCTGGCGTAGTAGGGGTTGTTGCACAGCCGGGCGTACACTATGAGGTTACAGTTGGCCAGGTCGGGCTGGTCCACGCACTCCGCTGGCACGCCCACCTCCGCATCCTGATCTGGGGGAGCGGATTGGGAGGGGGAGGGAGGAGAAGAGAGGGGATGGGGGGCAAGATCATGACATTTACATTACATTTAGCAGACGCTCTTATTCAGAGCGACTTACAGCAAGTACAAGGACATTCCCCCCAAGGCAAGTAGGGTGAAGTGCCTTGCCCAAGGACACAATGTCATTTGGCACAGCCGGGAATCAAACTGGCAACCTTCTGATTACTAGCCCAATTCCCTCAACGCTCAGCCACCTGACTCCCTAATAGACTCCCTAATAGTGTGTGATAATGTTGTTGAAAGTCTGTTTTGCTGAAGCTTGTAAGCTGGTCCTGCCTGACTGGGACAGGTCCAACTGAGAAGGTGCGTCACCTTGCTGCGAGGGCTTGGACACGCGGATCTCGGCCGTGGCGCTGACGGAGTAGGTCCCCACGTAGGCGTTGCAGGTGTACGAGCCCTCGTCTGCCAGCTGGACGTTGTTCAGGATCAGACTCCCGTCTGGGGACGTCTGGACGTTACGCCCGTCCGCACGCACGGGGACGCCGTTTCTAGGAGACGAGCGCAGAGGAACAGGAAGTGGATATCGTGGGATGTTTTGTCGTGTTTCCAAATCAAAGGTTAGCTTCAGTCGAGAGTGCCGTCGTTAGAGAGTAAAATGGGTTTTGATCAATAATATAATCTGTTTTTAATCATTTTTTATGCTTCTATGCAATTAGATTAAAGTGCACGTGGAACGCACAGATGTGTAATAAATAACTAATGTCTAGACACTTCTGTTTGGATAAAGTGTAATGAATAACCTGCTACATAGACACTTCTATTTGATGAGAGTATATTGAGCAACTGCTGCATTGGACACAAACTGTGTGTGACCCCCAGGCTTGCATCATGTACAGAGGAGACAATATCTGTTTGTGGAACAAGGGTCTGATGAAAGCGTAAACAGCTACAATGTGAACTTTGTCCTAAGATCAGGATGTGAACCCTGAGCCAGAATCCTGAAATAAGACAGGGGCTCCTGACACCCTCTGTATCTTACCGACACTGTTGCTTAGTTACTGTTGCTTGTTACCTTGGAAAACTCTGACTCAGACAGCTACTGCCTCAGATATATCAGACAATTATATACAAGAACATAATAATAATTATTTAAAGATTAAAAAAATGATAGAGGATTATTAAAGATGGTAGAGGATGAGGTGTGAGACAGACCTGGACCAGCCCACGCTGACGTTGTCCCCGGATACGACGCAGGGCAGACGAGCCGTGTCGCCCTGCGCCACCTGCAGGTTGTTGGGCGCCGTGGTGATGAGGTCGCCGTGGACACGCAGCAGCAGCTGCCTCTGCTCCAGGTGCTGGTGAGTGGAGGCCGTGCAGGTGTACGTCCCCGAGTCCTGCGTGCTCAGCTGGCCAATCACCAGGGTGCCGTCCGAGTGCTGGGAGTGCCTGCGGACCAACGACCATCACAGTCACGCTCCGGAAGATACTCATAACCACAGTGGGAATCGGTGGTGGCAATCAGTGAGACTGCCTCTGGTGGGTGTTCAGGTGTGTGTGTGTGTGTGTGTGTGTGCGTGCCTGGGAGAGGTGAGGGGCAGGCCGTCCCTGGTCCACTGCAGGCTGACCGAGGGCAGGGCCGAGGCTGGGAGCACCCTGCAGGCCAGCCTCACCGTCCCCCCTGCCCTGCCCTCCAGCTGGGACGAGCCAGAGCGATCGATGCTGAACCTGGAGCACACACACACAGCCGTAGGGTACTTGGGGTGGAAGAGGTCTACGTATATGTCGGTGGGGGGGCGGGCGGGGGGGGGGGGGGGGGGGGGGGGGGGGGTGAGGGTGTACCTGATGGAAGGCTGGCGGGGAGGCTGAGGGTGTAGAGGCTGGGAGACTTCTGTTCCTGGCCTGTCATCCTGGGGGATACCCTCTGTCACATACACACGAAACAGGCACACCCACACCCACACACACAGTCACACACACGATTCACAGGCCGACTTTATCTTATAAAATAGCAAGCTTTGTCTAGAGGGGTATAAGATAAATGTGTTGGGTGGTATACAGTGTTCACTCAAACGTGAACACAAAATGTGTTTTGCTACAAGTTGTTCACAAAAACTGAGCCAAGGCTAAAATGTATTCATCAATTTCAATTATTTGTCTTTTAGTAAACATTGAAAATGAGTCTCACAGACCGAACACCACACAGGGGTGAATCCCAGACCGCAGGGTGTCTTACCAGAGACAGACAGGTAGATGTAGCGATGGTCTCTTTCTCGGTCCTGGTCCCGCGTCGCAACACAAAGCAGCCAACCAGAGTCAGCCACTGTGAGAGGACCGACCAATAGGGAACCGTTAGGTTGCTGATTATGCCTATGAAACAGAATAAGAAAAAAAAATGAGTCACGATAACAAAATAAAAACATTTAAATATTGGTATTTTTAAACACTGACTAAAAGCAAGCACTTCAACGGGGCAACATACTGTACCCGTCAACTAATAACACCTCAAGTACAGACCAAAAAATAACGTCACAACTACAGTATTAGCCCACATCTTACAGTACAGAAAAAACAGCATCAAACTATTTAGTGGCTGCAGTCTCTTGCGAGACAGTAGTACAGGTTCTCAAATCCAACATGAACTGCAAAGTGCTGCTTTCAGTGCCCTGCTAGCCCCCAAACCTCCACTAATCCCTGCCACCAGGAAACCGTGACTCTGGGGTGAACATTGGGCCCAGACGGAGAGGTAGGACCGCACCTGTGGGCCGGGAGGGGAACGCCGTCTCTCCTCCACTCCACCACCACGCTGGAGGACGGGGGAGGGCTGACGCGGCAGGGGAGCACCACCGTCTGGCCCGCCAGGGCCTCCACCGAGGACGGGTCCGACTTGTCGATACTCACCCCTGGACTGGTCAGGCTGGAGGCCAGGGAGGAGGACAGGGGAGAGGGGGAGGAAGGGAGGAAGGAAGAAAGATAGAAAGGAAGAAAGAAAGGTAGAAAGAAAGAAAGGTAGAAAGAAAGAAAAAAAGAAAGAAAGAGAGCAGAATGGCAAATAGAGGAGAAAAAAGGAGAGTAAAGTCACTTTATGCTCTACTGTTGGACAGTAGCTTCAACAGTCACCAAAGCTCAGCATAAAGAGCAGCCCAGCTTGGCTACAGAAGCAGGAGAGACACAGAAAGAGACAGAGACGAGCGAGACAGAGAGAGAGAGAGAGACCAGGGAGAGAGAGAGACCAGGGAGAGAGAGAGACCAGGGAGAGAGAGAGAGACCAGGGAGAGAGAGAGAGACCAGGGAGAGAGAGAGAGAGAGAGAGAGAGAGAGAGGGAGGAGAGAGAGAGAGAGAGAGAGAGAGAGAGAGAGAGAGAGAGAGAGAGAGAGAGAGAGGGAGAGAGACCAGGGAGAGAGACCAGGGAGAGAGAGGGACGAGGGAGGACACCACACGAGCCACTACCCACCCAGCAACACAGACAGTCAACACATATGAGGTGAGTCTACGAGCTTGCAGGGTGCTGTGCAGGATGGAGAACATGGAGGAGTTTGACATCCCTCCAGTCCCACCTGGTGAAGGAGGACAGACATGAAGGAAGGCCCGTGTGAAGAGTGGATGGAGCGACTACTACAGACACACAGACAGACAGACAGACGAGGACTGGAGCACCACAGCAGATTTTATTAGTTTATCGTCATGACAACAGAGTGACAAGCCCAGAGATTACATGGGAGGGTGACAAGATGAGGGTGAGGGTCGGAGCGGGGCAGGCGAAGCGTGTTGGCTGGTTTCCGAGTGAGAGGGGGTTAAGTGTCTGCAAAGCTGCCATCGTGTGTCTAAAAGCGTGTTTACCGTACGTCTGCTTAGGCGTGAAGCACACGTATGTACATGGCAGAGCATGTTGACAGTGTTATCAGTGTGTGCAAGCGTTTTAGCAACTGTTCGTGTGTGTGTTCCAGCAACAATGTGTGTTCGTGTGTGCGTGTGTTTTATCAGCCGTTTGTTTCAACACATGTACGCGTGCGTGTCGTTAGCAACTGTGCTTTATGCGTGTGTCTTGGCGTGCGCGTGTGTGTTTGCTGCTGTGTTCCTGTGCTCCTCTGTGGCCCCGGGACCCGGGGTGAGACGGGCAGGGCTGGGGAGGGGCCGCTCCCTTCTGAGGGGGGGGGGGGGGGGGGGGGGCGTTGCTCGCCGGTCGCTCGGGGCTCCTCCACCCCTCCCCCCTCCTGTGTCCTCGGGTCTTACCTGGCGGCGGGGAGGGTCTGCTGGACGGCTACGGGCCGGCGAGGACGCAGGTGGACCCGGGCGCGGTGGGCGTGGGTGGCAGCGTTGGTGCCCAGTCTGCCACTGGAGCTGGGCTGGACGCTGCCCGCGTCACGCCCACGGCCCGGGGTGGAGGCGTCGGGGGTGGGCGCCCCTCTGGAGGGGGTGGACGCCCCCCCCCTGGAGTCAGTGGCGGGCCGGGGGGCGAGCTGGCTGGGCGAGGCCGACTGGCACGACCGCTGGCACTCGGCACGGGACAGGAAGTTGTTGTTGTTGCCGTGGCAGCCGCCGAACCAGAAGTGGACGCAGCGGGCGGTGAGGACGTCGTAGTGGTAGCGGGGTGTCCAGCCGGAACAGGAGCCGGCCGCCCGGGGCAGGGAGCAGGTGGAGCGCTTAACTGAAGGGTGACACGGCAGGACACTCACCTCTGACCTCTAACCCCCTGCTACTGAAGGAATATTGACCATGTGACCCATGCCTGTTAGCTGAGGAGGGTGGCTACTTTACACTATGTCTGACTCTCTCCAGTCTTGACTCTAACCACCAAAATACCAGTTAAATACTATACATTCTGATCCTTGGTTTTCTGCCATGTTTTCTATATGTACTATTTGTGTGTATATTTGGATAACCATTTATGAAAGACAGACAGGACATACAGCCCTTCTCCTTCCACCTCACCCTCTAGTCCCTCTCTTCCTCTTCCTCCTCCTCTTGCCTTCTCCCCCTCCCCTCCCCTCCCCTCCCCTCTCTCTCTCTCTCTCTCTCTCTCTCTCTCTCTCTCTCTCTCTCCCTCCCTCCCTCCCTCCCTCCCTCCCTCCCTCCCCTCCCCTCCCCTCCCCTCCCCCCTCCTTCTACTCACTGCCACCGGGGGGGTTGGGACAGCCATCTCCGTTGGGCCCTCCAGCGGGGGTCGTGCGGTCGTAACAGCATCCGTAGGTGCTCAGGCGACACTGGACACTGTTCTCAGCTGGGAGGGTGGGGGCAGACTGGGGGGGTGGGGAAGAGGGAGCAGAGTGGAGGAGGCAAGGGGAGGAGAGGAGAAGGAGGAGTGGGGGGGGGGAGAGGGAGAGTATGGGGGTGAAAAGAGTAAGGAGCATGTGACAAATGTTTTGGTTAAAATCACGACAACAAGCGTTTGCTTACCGTGGGGGCGGGGCGGTACTCCTGGCAGCCCTCACGATTGGCTCCCTGTGCTGAGGTCACAGCATCCTGGCAACACCCATATCTGACCCACGAGGAGGGGGGGTGGGGGCAGAAAAACATTCTAAAATGAGACTTGAGACCGTAAACTGCTGCGGTCTTCCAGACACGTTAAAAACATCCCCTATCATCTTGCCAGCGGTCAACAACACATAAAACACACACACACACAAAGAACATTTCAAAATAGAGCCTGTGTTTTTCTCCGTTCCACCCCCGGAGCCCAGACCATAATGAGGGGGCCTGGCTGGCGCTGAGTACCTGGAGGAGGTGCAGGAGGGCTGGGCAGGGGACAGGGGGGGGGCTCTGGGTGCAGCCCTGGCCCCGCGGGCCCCTGGCGGAGGAGCGTCCGTCGGGGCAGCAGCCGTAGTAGGTCTGGCTGCAGTGCAGGGCCGGGGCCAGGCTGTGGGGGTCGTACACCGTGTTGGTCTGGGGGCCGGCGGGCTCCAGTCTGGGGACTGAAGACCACACTGTGTTTTGCATCAGGCACACACACTGGTCTAGAACGCACACGTCCACACATATACACACGTCGACTCACATACACACGTCTACTCACGCACACGTCCACACATATACACACGTCGACTCACATACACACGTCTACTCACATACACGCAGCACACACATCTACACCCGCACACACTAGAACACACATGTTTACAAACACACATCTACACACACAAACATTTAAATCCACACTAGAACACACATCTACACATAAACACACTCATGCTCTTTCAACAATAGATTCTGAAGGGACAACTTCTGGACAAATCTAGATTCTACACATCCCCAGCAATTCATTCCACCATCAACATTGGTTTTACGTTTGTAACTTTGCAACCCTATTGCCCTATGTATTTAATCTTATTTCCAATTGACAGGAAATCCAGGGCTTCTTCACAATATCACAAATGTGACCGGCCTCGCGAATAGCCGTGACGTTTTTTTGTTTGTTCTTTAAGATATAGATGCATAACTTTGACACCGAAAGGAAATACCACAAATAAGAGATACCATGTTGTGGTATTCTCTCCCTCAAAATGTGCTCATGGCCCAAACCTGAACCTGAAGCAGCAGAGCTCCCCTGAAGGAGGCATGTGTGCTTTCAGAAGCTGGACGTTCAAACAGCAGTGAAGCTCTTGAGCCAGACTCAATCTACGTCTACATTCTTGGCATTCCTCCACCAAGCCTGCCTGTAATAAACTACACGCCTGGAACGCAATGAACATCTCTGCACCATGGGGGTTGTTGGAAGAGCCCTGTGGCGTGGAGTCACACACACACACACACACAGAGATATGAACGCAGAAGCGACAGCAGTGAGGAAAAGAGCCAGAGCTGGTCTGACTGGGACCAGACACGGAACACGGAACCCCGGAACACAGCCCGGAACACGGGAACTGTGGGAACGCTGGCCGGCGGCAAGGGGAACGAACGAGGGAACCAACACACCCAGGAGCTCCCCCTGCCCTCGCCAGCGGTGTCGGGAGAGTAGGAAGGCCAGGGCCAAGGCCAGACACGGCCCAGTCCACAACGGCCCAGTCCACAACACTGGTACAGCTCACTGCCTCCCAGGTATGTTAATCAGACTGACATTGTCCACGGCCCCCCAAAAACATGTCAACGAGGCCCGGATAATTAGTGCTGGGATGAAGGGTGGGAGGGAGGGGATGCTGGAGAAGGGGTAGGAAGGGGGGCAGGAGAGGGGGTAGGTGTTGGGACAAAGTGACAGCAGTGAGGGCAACAGAGTGTTGAGGGAGCGTAGGAGAGCCAGACAGGAGAGAGCCACAGAACAGAGTCACGGTCAAGACTGCTTCAAACCTGTTGAGTGGTCAGGTACGTAGGGATGGAATCCTAGCTGGGTGTTGTCATGTCCTCTTGGGTCCTGCATGCTGGGGACCACTGGAGGAGAGGAGAGGAGAGAGGATAGAGGAGAGGAGAGAGGAGGAGAAGAGAGGAGGAAGGAGAGGAAGGAGGAGAGGAGGAGAGAGGAGAGGAGAGGGGGGAGGAGAGGAGGAGAGAGGAGAGGAGAGGGGGGGAGGAGAGGGGAGAGGAGAGGGGAGAGGAGAGGGGAGAGGATGAGGAGAGGAAGATTCACTGCGGGTCAGCCAGGTGTACACGCGGGTGTGTTTGCATGCGGACAGTGCCGGGTGCAGGGGTCGTCTCACCCTGGGGGCTGTAGCAGGGCTGGTCGTTGCAGCCCTCCACGGTGGAGGGTTTGGGGTAGGCGCCGCAGCGCTCCACAGGGTACAGGTTCCTCTCCCTGTCGGAACAGATCACCTGGCGCTCACGTAGGCCGGTGCCACAGCTCTTAGAGCACTGGAGAGGGGAGGAGACACAGGGCGGAGAGAAGAGGGATGAATTGGGATAGAAATCCTTTGAGTGTGTGTGTGTTGGGGAGGTATATATTCATGCGTGTGCACGTGTGAGTGAGTGTGTGTGTGCGCGTGCGCCGCTCACCAGTCCCCAGTCTCCGACGTGCCAGCCGATGTAGACGGGGCAGGCGGCCAGGGTGCACGCCTGGGTGAGGGTGGGGCGCGGCTGGGCGGAGCAGGCCACATCCTCCAGCCTCATCCCCCCAGAGCCCACGCACAGCAGCTCCCGGCTCTGGAGCCCCGCGCCGCACGTCACGGAGCACTGCACGCCCGGCACGACACCGCGGTCAGCTCCCCCCAAATCACCCGTTGGACCCCATTTAAAAGACGATTGTGTATTAAAGGGCCCCCTACCTGGCTCCACGCTCCGGCTCTGTACTCGGCGCAGCGCTGCATGTTGCAGGTCTGCAGGGTGGGCGGGGCCTGGGAGTAAGCGGCGCAGACGGCGTCCTCCACCACGCGCGGGCCGGCCGCCTCGTGGGACACGCACTGCACGCTGCGCACCTGGGAGCCCCCGCCGCACGGCACCGAGCACGGGTTCCACGAGCCCATCTCCCAGCTGGGACCATCCCATGGGGAGGAGGGAGGGAGGGCAAAGGGGGGAGGGGGATTGGTCGGGAGAAGGAAGGGGGGAGGGACGGGCGTCAGAGGTGATGTTAGTGTTGGGATCCCTCTGATAGGAACGTGTCCTGTGCAGCGTGACTAGCCCCCGCCACCAGCAGCCCCACATCAAAGCCCCCAGCTACCACTACACACGAGCCAGCTGACACCGCGGTCTGCTTTGGGTTTCTATTCTTGGTTAGTTGACAATACGATGTTATCTGGTGACAGTAATCCGTTCACACACACATATGTTCGGCTGTGAAACTGTTGACAATCCCGTAGAAAGCGTGTTCTATAATGAGGGTTCCCCCTTTTTACAGATTGCTATGTCACGCTTTTACAAATGACGACTCTGCAGTTAGCGCCCTCTACTTCAGAGGGAGTGATTAGCAGGCAGACAGGACCTTTAAGACACCCTGTGGAGCAGCCCACCCTGTGCAGACAGGACCTTTAAGACACCCTGTGGAGCAGCCCACCCTGTGCAGACAGGACCTTTAAGACACCCTGTGGAGCAGCCCACCCTGTGCAGACAGGACCTTTAAGACACCCTGTGGAGCAGCCCACCCTGTGCAGACAGGACCTTTAAGACACCCTGTGGAGCAGCCCACCCTGTGCAGACAGGACCTTTAAGACACCCTGTGGAGCAGCCCACCCTGTGCAGATAGGACCTTTAAGACACCCTGTGGAGCAGCCCACCCTGTGCAGACAGGACCTTTAAGACACCCTGTGGAGCAGCCCACCCTGTGCAGACAGGACCTTTAAGACACCCTGTGGTGAGAGTGTGGCGTCATGGCGATAGCAAGGCCCCGCTTGGGCTCTTCGAAGGTTTCACAGGCCTCTCAGGTTTCTGAAGATGACATTTTTTAGAAATAATAAAATGTTTGAGTGTTTTAAGACGTATAACAAACGGTTAATGTTTTGGTTGATGTGTTTCTACCGCCCTGTCCGCAAATGTAAGATGTAAAAAAAAAAAAACAACATCGAAGACAAGAACCAAGAAATAGCACACAGACAGTCAAGCCACAGCGAGATCACCTGGAACCTACACAGGAACACATACATCACCACCACAGTTGAGACCCTGTGTATCTGTGTGTGTGTGTCCCCCGTGTGCAGTGTCTGTTCTACACATAAACCAAGCTAACACACACAGACAGGAAGCGTTACAGACACAGCTGGCTACGAGCACTATCAGACAGCGGCCCAGCTTAGGGATCAGGGGAACAGGGGTCACGCCAGGAGCCTCTTGGATGTGACCCCTGCATGACACGAGCTCCCCCCTGCCTTGGTGAGAGGTGTGAGGGGGTCAGGGACGCACAGGACATGAATGAGCGGGGTGGAGGGGGGGGGGGGGGGGGGTGGAGGGCAGGGGGGGGCAGGGGGGAGGGGACACGGATCTCTGAGCTGGACAGTTGCCTCTCGCCGTTGTTCTGGTTCCCTTGAGGAAGAACAGGCGCTACACTCTGAACCCTCTCACGCCCCTCCTGCAGACCTCAACCAGGGGGTAGACACACAGAGCGTTCCGGAATACCCGGGAATCACTCTGAATCGCTCCAGCCGCCGTCTGTGGATCTAAGCCCGGGTTATGACACGATGCATGCAGTGGCTGGGTCCATCCACTTTGGGGATGTCGAGGATTCAATCGCATGTGGGTGTGGATGTCGTTGGGGATGATTCAACCCCTTAAATGGGAAGGTGGATGATTGTAAATCAGTGTCCGGGCGTGAGGTGCCAGTGCCCCGTGGTTGAAGTCCTCTCCCTGGGCCCCTGGGGGCCTTGTTACCTGAACACATATGGCCGGGGCTGCTCTGAGGGCCTCCACATGTGTGGCGGGTACAGGTACGCCATCCTTTCAGGACAGGAGCAACACAGCAGCAACAGTGAGGCCCGCGGCGCACTGGGCTCACAACCATGTTCCACTGTACACACCACTCATTACTACTGGACTGAGACGTTCATGTCGTTTGATCATCCATTGTACTTTGGTTTGATAAAGTCATGTCGTTTTGAGAAGCTAACGTAGTTTGTGAAGCTAACGTAGTTTGAGAGGCTAATGTAGTTTGTGAAGCTAATGTAGTTTGTGAAGCTAACGTAGTTTGAGAAGCTAATGTAGTTTGTGAAGCTAATGTAGTTTGTGAAGCTAATGTAGTTTGTGAAGCTAACATAGTTTGAAACTAACATAATTTGAGAAGCTAGGGTTCAGTTGTGAACGGCATGACCAGGGGTCTGCTGCCGCCGAGGCCCTGGGGCCCGCCCGTCTCACCTGTGTGTCTGCGGACAGGGCTGGGGGTTGCAGGTGCGGTTGCTGAGCGGGCGGGGCAGCGAGGAGCACAGGTAGTCGGGGTAGGCCTCGTTGTCGATGGCACAGAAGACCAGACGAGACTGGTACCCTTGGAGGGGGAGGAGCACGGACTGTCAGATCACACACCACATCAGACACCCCACCACACACCACATCACATCAGACATCACACCACACCACACATCACACACTGCAGCACAGCGCAAGGCTGTCACTCTCATCCTCAGTATCATCATCCTCATCATCACCCTCACTATCATCATCATCCTCAGCTCCTCATGATGGAATCAGACTCTACAAGCTATTCTGAGGTTTGAGTCATGATGGGATGGAACTAATCTGCTCCCGCTGAAATACAGACCATGTGTACCAGTTCCAACCCCATCAGGTCAATATCCATAACTTTAACAGAAGATTAGTGTGGATTCAGACCTAATAAAAGTAGCATGTGAGGGGAGGATATATCAATGGTTAGAACATCTGCCTAAAGAACATGAGGTCAGGGGTTCAAATCCCCCTTGTATGTTGCTTTGGGTAAAAGCATCTACTAAATGACTACATTATGTACCGATCCGACCCTTTGAAGAAGATTATAATCATCATAAGCAGAAGATCTAAACTAAGGACCTCTTGATGGCCAGTCGACTGCTGTACTACTGAGCCGACCCTCTCCCCATGTGTAGCCGTCCCCTAAGGAAGGAACAGTGATCCTGACCTGATCCACACTCCATGCTGCAGGAGGACCAGGAGCCGTGGCTCCAGTAGTAGCCCTGTCTGGAGCGCCCGTGGGGCAGGTAGTACTCAAACTCCACCCCCTGGTTGGGCTCCTGGACGATCAGCTGCAGGGGCAGAGGTCAGAGGTCAAACACCCTGGAGAGACTGTACGGTGAGGTCTGAGTCACGTTAGCATGTAGCGCAACCACCCGCTGACGTCGGAGACTTCAGTACCATGAAGGTAATTTTTGTCTTGATATATAATAAGCACAAACGCCTTTCGTCAGGCATTATACATTTGTTAACAGCATGACAAAGTTAGGTAGCTTGTCGCAGCATCTACTAGGGTCCAAACTTCAGTGAAAAAGCACACACATTTATTTATTTAAATACTGCCCTGCACCGGATAATAAAATGTCCCAGAACTCTGATTTACGTCGTATTGATGGACCTCTCTATAACCCAGACGCTGGTTACAGGAAGGCTAGAGACACTATCCAGAGGTCTGTGTCAACGAGATATGTGGACATTTGGTGAAGGAGATGGAATAGGGAAAGAAACCTCTCCACAAAAACCTTTAGATGACGTGAATAGCTTTAGACAATATCGTCCGAACCATCTGGTTTCAACTGGAATTTGTTAAATATATGGACATTTAGGACGGAATCAAATTACATTTATAGCTTGTATTTGATTATGTATATATCCAGTATAGTTGAGGATGTATATAGCCAGTATATCTTTGTACTATACAGTAGGATAAGCTTTCACAATTCACCATTCAGCACAGATTGGCATATTTTATCATATAATAAGATGTGCTACTTTGCTAATTCTCTAATAACTGATTAATACTGGTTCTTCTGTCCATGACAAGGTGCCTGACCTCGATGACGAGAGGCTCTGTGGTGGGGCCCCGGCCGATGATGGTCTCAGGAGTCATGTCTCCCTCTGCACCCCTCTGGTAGTACAGCATGGTGCCAGCGATGGGGGTGGCGCGGGAAAACTCAATTACCCAGTGGCCATTGAGGTAGTACTCCCCTCGCAGGTTCTTAATGGCTGATGACACACACAGCAGCTTCCGTGATACATCCGTCGTTAATCCGAGGTAATACAGTTTATCTTACAGGCTTTCATATGCACTCTTCTAGGTGTACATCTATAAGCGTATCTTAAATGCATGCACATATACACCTATATTAAAACACATTTGATCCATTTAGAATTAACCTTCTATCCAAAAAAACATACCAAAATCATCCATAGAAAAGGACAGCAGAAAATCCAAAATCAGAAGTGCAGATGGTGGTCAGAGTCAAGGAATGGGCCAGTATTCCCTGAGACTCCTCTGTGCCATTATGACATGCACATCTTAGAGCCCCACACCAGACAGTGAGCTAGCTGTCCTTCAGTGACTCACCCAGGTAGTTGCGAGTGGGGACCGTCTCCCTGATGCTGATGGTGGTGGCGCCCACAGGGATGATCACCACCTGGTTGTAGCCTAGAAACACAGGTGTGCTTAAAAGGTAGTCACACGAGATTTCTGTTAGTCACAGGTGACTGTCTGGAAACCCCTCCGTACCTCGGGGCAGGTCGCGCACAGTGAAGGAGTTCCTGGATGGGTAGCAGGACTGTCCGCTTCCCCCGCACTGCAGGCAGGGGTCCTCCTGCTGGGGAGACTCCAGCATGTTGTCACAGCCCAGCCGCTGGAGGTCAGGGGCCAGAGAAAGGGAGGAGTCAGAGAGAGGGAGGAGTCAGAGAGAGGGAGGAGTCATAGAGAGGGAGGGGTCAGAGAGAGGGAGGAGTCAGAGAGAGGGAGGAGTCAGAGAGAGGGAGGAGTCATAGAGAGGGAGGAGTCAGCAAGAGGGAGGAATCAGCAAGATGGAGTCATAGAGAGGGAGGAGTCAGCAAGAGGGAGGAGTCATAGAGAGGGAGGAGTCAGAAAGAGGGAATAGTCAGCAAGAGGGAGGAGTTAGAGAGAGGGAGGAGTCAGTGCTAACAAAAAGTTTACAAATTCCAGAATTCCTTAGACGTCACCATAGAGATCCAGCTACTATCATCACCCCAAGTAATCCCAATTCTCAGTTCAGTCCCCATGCCCACCTTGCAGACTCCGCCCACACACACGTCCCTGCGTCCAGGGTGGCAAGGCGTGCCGTCCACCACAGCCGTGCGGTGGCGGTAGAAGAAGTTCTCGCCGCGAGGCATGCAGTTCAGCTCACACGGGTTCTCCGCTGGAGAGACAGCAACACGCTCCAGTTTACATTGACCTCACAGACACGCCACAGTACAGGTGACAACAGGAGGACGTACACACATATTGGCACACACACATTGACATTTTATCAATTTTGCAGACAATCACATAGACAGCACTGCAGAAAATCTAAAAAGGATCAGAAATGCATAATTCCAGCAGTGAATTTGGTGTTAAGGAATGGTCAGTATGTACCAGGGTAGTCTTCTACCCATGGACTAGATCTCGCGCCTTTACAACCATCTCTGGAGGAAGAGAGACCCAGACTTCCTCCTCCTCATCTAGGATCAAGATATGATGTCTTTAACCTCACTACTCACCTCCATAGTGAGGCAGCCACTTGTAGCGCTTCCCCTGGAAATCAGTTCCATCGAACTGAGAGCACTGCTCCTCTCTGAAGTCTCTGGAGCCCTCTGGGCAGTCCTGGGGGGAGATATACCAGGAGACAGGGAGGTCAGAGAGAGATACCAGGAGACATGGAGGTCCGAGAGAGATACCAAGAGACAGGAAGATCAGAGAGACACAAGTTTTGTGTGTTGCATTATATGTTGCAACAGAAATACAGGGTAATTTTGAACCTGTAACCTCTTGATCTACAGTCAACCTGTTCTACCACTAAGCTACATCCAGTGACTAGCTGGCTGAGACCTAATCACGAGAGAGTGACATTGACTTATATGGGAGATGATATGACAGTAGAAAGTCATGTTTATATTGCCATTTGTACTGCTACAGAACTATTGGCCCTGCTAATATCATCCGTTTCCTAGCCGCCTACTCTATGTCCGATCAGTTTAACGGTTTGAGTTTGAGGAAAAAGATGGAGCAGGAGAAGGAGAAGCACAATGGTCTATTACTGTCTCCTGTGTACGAAGCGGGAACTGTAAACAGGCCTGGCTCAGGCTGTATCTGGGAACTGGGGGCATCTGGGATTTCATACACGAAACAGATCCGACATGTGTAACACACCGGCCGTAATGGCCGATCAGGAAAGCCGGTTGTGAATCACTGTGACAGCTGTTTCACAGGTTTATCTCAGGTGCTAAAAGTGTCAACTCTTCCAAGATGTTGGTGGTGTTTGATGTCTCTGAGGAGAGAGGCGTGGGAAGCCCTCACCTGGATGTTGCAGGAGCGGTAGGACTTCTCTGGGCCCACACAGTTGTTCCCCCCGTCCGTCCTATCGGGTTTAGAAGAAAACACATTCAAACGAGCGTTCGGATGAAAAAACAAACAGCAAAGGGGCCAAGGAGGGGAGTCATCAGTCCTCACAAGCATCGTTAAGGACGTTTTTCAAAGACATCGTTAAGGACGTTTTCAAGGACATCGTTAAGGACGTTTTCAAGTGGTGGGGAAATATACCAGTCTAGATATGTATTAGACATGTGGAGGGTGACATCACTCTCTTCTGGGAATCAAACTGCCCTGGCTGTTCCGTTTCATCCCACTATTTCCCAGAAACCCTGTGTAACATCTGTGACGTGTGTCTGGTGTGCATCTGCCGCTGGGGGGCAGGGGGGGTGGGGGGGGGGCAGGGCATGGGCAGGTCAGAGTGATGTAGGGGAGTTAGCTGCAGTGCAGGAGTGCAGGTGCGGCGTGTGACTAAGACGTCTCAGGAGACAGATGTGCACAGGGGCTGGCTGACT
>NC_061062.1:6406159-6429301 GCF_021917145.1 Hypomesus transpacificus
CGTTGGTGAAAGCTCTCGAGTCCTCTGCAGAGTACTGCGTACCCAGGGCAATTATACTGCGCGTGCTGATGACAGAAGTGGGAAGCGTGCTCAGAGACTGTAATTTCACATAGTAAAAATAACTGTTAATTATTACGTCCATTACGTCCATGTGGAGAATCTCCCTAAACCTGGTGTTAAATGGGTTTTAAAGGACTCATTTATACACAGCCTTCATATTCACCATGCTGTTATTACCGCAGGGGCCAGGAGTTGTACGATAACAACCTCTAATAGCAGGGTGTTCGCACGACCCCTTCATATTGTAAAACTGAGAGAAAGTTACCCTGGGAATAAAAGGGACACAATTTGGGTAGGATTTTTTTCATGACTGGGTATGTCATTTGTTTGTTTATTTGAAAAGTTTCTTCACGAGTCTTAATGGAAACAGGCCCGTGTTGCTCTTTGATTGACCAGTATGGAAAATAATACAACTTCATATTGTTACTTTGTTAGGGTGTAGCATATTGAAAATGTTGTTTGAATATATTGAATAAAACACTGTTCAAAAACCTGAAAGAAGTTTAACATTTTATTATGACATTATCATTGATCTCTGGCGTGAACAGACAGTTAAAACGCTGAATGTCAACAGTGTGGTTATGTCTTTTTACAGAGGAAGCCAGTCTGGTCACTAGGAGGGCTATGTTTAGGAAATTGCCACCATATGTTTTCCAAAATGTCCTCCCCTCCCCGTTCTTTAGGGGGTGAGGTTTTACGGAATACGGAGATCTCAAGTGCTCTCTCTTTTTGAGGAAGAAACACCCAAACAAATTGTAATTGTGGGAAGGGCAGCCATGTGAAAATATGTATTTGGGTAAATTAAGTGATGGTTCCAATTCCACTTATACTAACATTTTCCTGCTGTTTATCCTTTTATGAGGTGTCTGGTTACATATGTGTTATGTGTGGGTTTCAACAGCCTGTGAAAAATACATTGATAGAGCCCGCAAATTGTGTATTGTGCTGTGGTGGTCCTATCAATCCACATATAACTGGAATTAAATCGAGTCGTTTTTGTTCTGTGGTGAATAGCAAAGATGGCTGTGTGATTTTTGTAATTAGACCAAAAAGACAACCGAAATGTAATTTCTCATGTTGACAAATAAACATAATACATCTCAAGTTGTGTTTATGATGGAAGGATGTGTGGAGACAAGATTTCAAAGCATCAATAACATGGATAAATGGGTACATAACTGGAAAGAGCCTTTGTTTCTGTCTCAACATAGGAGGTTTTGACTTCCTGCTCAAACTGGAAGTGCTGCTTCTATAATCTCCAGACTCCATCTGTATCTTCATGGTCCCCTGTGGAGGCAGGTTCCGCTGGCCTCACATGAACACTTACCAGGGCTTCACAAATACCATCAGTCAAATCCAGAATTAGATGACCACCCGCCGTCGTCACAGTCACTCATCCCTAACGTTGCCCAGCCTGTCAGAAGCTTGTCAGTGTTGTGTGACAATTGTTTAGTCTGGCTCCACAATGTTGTTTTTGTTGTTGTTCTTTTTTGGACCACTAATGAGAAGAATGTGTGTGTTTGACCTTTGTTCCAGTTAGACAGGCCTCTCTGTCCCAAAATTCCCACATCCGTAATGATTTGAGAAAGCCCCAATCTTGTGTCTTGGTTGTCATTACACATATAACCATGGGTTTTAAAACGGACGCTGCACAGCCACAGTATTTAAGTTTACATTGACATGACTCCACCTTTCGCCTCCATTTCACCCCCTTCCATGCCTAAACGCTGTTCAACTATCTATACATTCAGGACAACAAACGTGCCGAGATTCCATCGCGTGCCACCCTGTCCTTCGAGACCTCCAGTTTTTCACCCTCGAGAAGAAGCCAGAGTTTCACAAGAGACCATCTAACATCCTACCGTAATAACCATACTCTCTTCCTTGCTCCCGGGGAGTCAGAGCTGCCGGCTTAGCTTCTGAGCCTGTCTCTCCTTGGCGTCAAAGGCGTACTTGGTGTCCTGCAGCTGTTCTATGATCTCCTTGGCCTCCTTCATGTCCACGGCCAGCTGGTTGTACTTCTCCAGCAGCTCCTGGTTCTCCCTGCGGAGCTCCACCACCAGCTGGCTCAGCTCCTCGCTCTGCTTGCCGCAGTGCTGCTTCAGCTGCTCCATCTCCGCCAGCGTCCCCTCCATGCGCTTCACCAGGCCCTCCAGCTTGTCCTTCGACATCCTCCGAGACTCCCCGCAGACAGAGCAAGAGAGGGTAGAGAGAGAGAGGGTCGAGAAGGAGCGGTCACAAGGTGGTCGTTCGTGGTCTTTCGGGAGAGAGTCTTTCTAGGTGTGGCGGGGTCTCGTGTCCCTGTCGCGGTGTGTCCTGTGGTTGTGTTCTGTCCTGGGTGATTACTAGATCCTAATCCCTCTATCCCTTGCACGTCTCACATGGACCAGCCTCCCCCCGCCCCCTGTCCCTGGTAATCCCCTTAGCAGAGCTATCCTGGGCTGTCGACGACACAGGCACACCTCACACACACCTCACACACACCTCACACACTCCCGTCTACTGATGGGAACACACCACAGATTACCTCCTTTTAGAAACCAGATTACACTCTTACTGAGAACGTTGCAACAAGGAGCCAAATTAATTGAGTTCAGGCTGTTGTCCAAAGCAGGAATGTGCCATGTCTATGCTCAGTGTTAATCAGGAATTTGTTTATGAAGAGGTGCTTTGAGGAAGTGACCCACAGTTGTAACCCAGCCAGAAATCCCTCTTCACAGATATGGCAGTGTGGTGCCTTGTTAAATCCCAGTCTGCTACCAAACACAAATGGATACATGGTCATAAAACGCCACTGTCCTCATGGCTTGCAAGGCCGAGCAGTCCCCATGGCGACAGTTTATGCCTCCGGAGTTCTAGGCATCATGCCAGTCTCGCTGTCTGCCAATTGGCAGAGAGGGATCGACACGGAATGCCAGTGCACCAATATTCCATGGAATGTCCACGTTGTTCCCACCGTCCAGAGAGTTCTGTTGCGTCAAACAAGGGCGACTCAACAACGACTATGCTGTCAGGAATCACGACTGGACAACGGCTGAACACGATGGAGTCCCTTGGCCATTATACAATCCCTTATGGACACAGGACGATGATGTGAAAGGTTGTAACACTGCAGTACTGCCCTCCACACAGGCATAGCTTGCTGGCGAAAAGACAGGTTAACATGGGGTGGTACAGCTCAGTGGTTAAGCATTTGACTGCCAATATAGAGGTCATGGGTTCAAAACCCCCTCTTTATGTCAATTTAGAGAAAAGCACCTGCTAAATGAAGAGGTGGTTAACCCTTGATATCCACATGACAGTGTGGATTAATGGCCATGACTGATAACTGGGTACGACTACAGCATCGCTGGGCCTCCTTCAGGGTCTGATGTTGTTAGACTCTTCAACAGGTGAGGGGGGGGGGGGGGGGGGGGGGGGTAACAGCAACTCACCACGGCTAATTAAAGGCTAATAACTAGAGCTGATTACAGTAACTAATTATAGCTAACTACATATCTGGTTGCTCTTTAAGATCATCAGTTATTTATCTTATTTACTTAATCAGTTATTTATCTTATTTACTTCATCAGTTATTTATCTTATTTACGCCATCAGCAGCATTGATTCCTTTATGATCGTTTGTTTATGATACATCTGACAGCTTAACTGTACCATACTAATAATTACCCTGTGGTTGTCCGTTGAATAAAACCAATTTAGTCAATTAACGCCCCAGGAACAAATGATGTTGATTCATTTATAAATCATGTGGCTGGCATGCATCACTGGGACCACAGACCTGTTTAATTCTTTATTTATAAAAAAAAGAAAGATATTTCAAATCAATAACTTTGCATAATGCACATATGCATGTGAGGGGTGAAGAAAGGTCAGTCACTCAACATATTTTAACAGAAAAGCAGAAACAGGCTCAGAACAGTGTCGTTTCCCTCCTCGACAGAGTGGACACTAAGCCATCCAAAGAGTGCAATAATAAAGAGTTAATTGGCGCAGCTAGTCTCTTCTTGCCAGACAGGATACTCTCTATTTAGAGCAGCCAGGAAAAGTGAGTCATTCTCATGAAACCCAATTCAGCAAGTTTCACCTCTGCGTTTCTCGCCAGTACAAAAGCTCATGGTGTGCAGCAGAAAGATGATTATGAAGCGGGTGTGGTGCTCTGACACTGCCCCAGAGAAGGACAGATGATCTACAGAACTATCATTTCCTCCGACCCACAAATCGCTTCAAAGCATCGAGTTTAGCACAAACCGTAGTGGGAGTCCATGATGACATGTTCACAGGGCTTCAGATTCACGTTGAGCATCCGTGACTGAAAAGACTCGGTTCTTAGAAAGCTAGACGAAGCAAGCTCACTCTCTCTACTGACATTTCAAACACAATTCAAACACATTAACCAGTATCATCATCATCATCATCCTCATCATAGAATACATCACGTCACATTAAAGTCCGTATGCGTTTCGAAGGCTTAAACATAGTGTTGATTCGGACTTCCTCTCGGAGGGGGGAGCGGTGGTGGGAGGGCGCTCGTCGGGTGAGAAGTGATTTCGGTGTCTGTCTCTGAAATGTGCCAAGGACCATTGCCACGACAACTCTGTGTTGCAGTACCCCTCCCTTTCAGAGGATAAACTCATCACTCGAGATCCAAAATACAAATAAAAAAAAATCAATCATCATGGTTAAGCACAACAGTTGCCGTGAGGATGGAGGAGGGGCAGGCTGGGGCCCACTCCAAGCCCAGATACAGACAGAACTAACGAGAACAGCTCTGGTCCATGACTTCATCAGAGGGGGGCTGGATGAGCCCCCTACATTGTCCTTTGACCCGGGAGTGTCAGAGGGGGGGGGGGGGGGGGGGGGTGCTCTGGTGTGTGTGGCCTGAGCGTGCGTGTGTGTGTGTGGGGGGGGGGGGGGTATCTCTTAGGAGATCCTAAGAGATCTCCTGCTAGATGTAGAACTGGTGGAGGGCCAGCTGGTCCATGAAGGGCCGCACCAGATTGTCCGTGGCGAAGTAGAAGACCAGGCCGAAGAAGATGGAGATGGGCAGGGCGGGCAGGGCCTTCTTGAAGATGGCCAGGAGGAGCAGGGTTAGGCACAGGCCCTGGGGACACACACACACACACAATGTGAGGGGAACATAGAGGACTGACAGGAACCGTTACTTATAATGCCTCATATTGGAGAGAGAGAGAGAGAGAGGCAGAGGCAGAGAGGGTCAGTCAGACAGACTACAGACAGAAGGCAGATGTGCAGATCTCCAGGCTACAGAGCTGGCGACAGGACGGTGGGTCTTACGATGAGGATGGCCACGAAGCAGGCCAGCGTGGTGTTCCAGTCTCCGCTGGCCGCGGCTGAGGCCTTGCCCACCAGCATGCTGTAGAAGATGAAGTCTCCCAGGCCCAGCTTCACACCCCCTGGAAACACAGCACAGCGCTCAGAGGAGAACACGCACGCACACGCAGCTCTTAAGCCCTGCGCCCTCTAACCCCCCCCAGAGCACACGTGCACAACCAATCCCCTCAAATCCCTCCTGTACTGCAATTACTGTCCTGTGGGGGATCCCACCCCATAGTTACTGTGACCTTCTGAGCTCCAGAGGAGAGGGAAGGCTTGAGAGACGTCAAGTCTGGTCCTCTCCCTCTCTTTACTTTCTAATCTGTTCTGAAAACAGCCGACTGCCAGGCACATGCGGAGACCCAGAGCTGGGCCCCTCTACAGGAGGGGGCTGAGTCCGGAACCACCAGCCTGCCTGGGAGACCCAGGGGCCCCTTCTGTCCGGCCGGAGGCGGGTGGGAGGGACTCACTCTCCTCGTCGTCGTCGTCGATGGGGGGGCGGGCGGAGGGCAGCTCCTGGACCTCTCTCCTGGTGTCTTCAGTGGACTGGAGCGGGCCCAGCTGGTGCTCCTGTTGGCCCACCCAGTTGGAGGTGAAGCCACCATCATCCTCAGAGGGACTGGCAAGGGCTGAGGCCGGGGTTGGGGCTGGGGTTGCGGCAGGGACTGGGGTTGGGGCTGGGGTTGTGGCTGAGGCTGTTGATCCAGACCGCATGAAATGAGAATGAATTGCTATACATGCATACATGACTATAGTATAATGACAATCCAAACATAGAAATACATATAACTTAAACAGCTAAATGTTGTTGATCCAACGACGGGGGTCCATAGTCCTCTGGTCACCACCACTTACCCTGGCTCTCAGGCTGAGAGGCGGAACCCGAGTTCTTCCTGGGTCTGTCGGTGTCGGCCATGTTGACCAGCCACACCATGGTCGCTGTGGGGAGGAGCAGGGAGACATGTCTGGTGAACACGGTTCAGGCTAGCGTGTCTGTGCCGAGACGCATGCTGGAGGTCTTACAGGAGTAGATGAGGGCTGGGAAGATGGGCTCGTTCCTCTCCTGGGCCGTCTCCACCAAGATCCTGAGAGGCCCTTTAGGACACAGCACCGCCAGCAGGTCTGGAGGGGGGAGGGAGGGGGGAGGGAGAGGGGGGGGGGGGACACAGAGAGAAAGGGAGAGACAGACAAGTATTTAAAGCATGAACAGAGGAGTCTTTCCAAGGCTGAGGGTGACACCAGACTGAGTATGAGATCAATGGCCGTGCGGGCTCTCTCCCTTTGTCTCTGACTCTGTGTGTCTCTCCATTTCTCTCTCTGTCTGTGGTTTCCTGCTGGGGCTAAGGTTAAGGTTGGGGTTAGATTAGGGCCAGGTCATCCTGATTCACCCACTTCCTCCCGAGTCTCTCCCTTCTGTGTGTAGACTCTGCGCCGACATCCTGCCACTAGACAGCAACCAGCCGGGCCCAGCATTCCACACAGAACATGCTGGAACCTTCAACAGCACGTTGTTGTGTTTACATTAAGTCAAACTATTGGGCCACAGATAAAGAGAGGAAAGAGAAGGCAAGTCTTCCTCAAGGAAAAAACAGGAAACAGTCAGAATAGAGTCAGATATAAACTTCATAGCCAAGACAAATAGAGCAGAAGCAGTCAGGCGCTGGTTAGAGTACTGGTCAGCTGGTCAGAGTGCTGGTCAGCTGGTTAGAATGCTGGTTAGCTGGTTAGAGTGCTGGTCAGCTGGTCAGAGTGCTGGTTAGCTGGTTAGAGTGCTGGTCAGCTGGTTAGAGTGCTGGTCAGAGTGCTGGTCAGAGTGCTGGCTAGAGTACTGGTCAGCCTCTCACCATAGACGGAGATGACAGCGAGGATGAGCCAGGCGGTCCACTCAGGCAGGTACTTGATGAAGACGAGGGCCATGAGGGCGCTGATCATGATGAGGTAGGCCTGCTGCAGCCGCAGGGGGCCCTGCCAGTGGATGCAGATCATGCCCACCACACCGAAGTTCCAGATGAGCACGGCCAGCGTGATGTAGTCCATCGCCACGTTGTACGTCTTGAACACCTCCCTGTGGGGGGGGGGGGGGGGGCAGAGGGGGGCAGAGGGAGGCAGAGGGAGGCAGGGGGGGGGCAGGCCATCAGCGACGCTCACCTCCATAGCTCAGCATTGGAGATGTACGTGCAGGATAATCCTGTTTGAGTCATCGGGAGTACACCCGTGGACACGCTTAGCCATATCTGTACGTGTGTTCCCTCACCTCTGAGAGGAGGAGGAGGGAGAGGCATGGGAGGAGGGAGAGAGGGAGGAGAGACGGGGGTAGAGGGAGGGGGACCAGACTCACTTGAGGTAGATATAGGAGAAGAAGAACAGCAAGAGCAGGGAGGACAGGAAGAGCCAGCCCTGGATCACCTGTGTGGACAGAGGTCAGAGGTCAGCGGTGCTGGTCAGACCAGGAGTGCCCGGACAGGCGTGTGGGCCTGGGGGAGGGGGGTCATCGTACCTTGTAGCAGCGGTACTTGTAGAGCAGTACCAGCACCATGGTCATCACTATGATGACGCTGATCATGATGGTGGCGTTCAGGACCGAGTTGAGGGCCCGCTGGCCCACCGTTTCTGTGTCCTCAGGGAAGGGGGTGTAGATGCTGGACACCAACAACAAGAACACAGTTATACCATCGTTTGACGGCCATGTTTAGCAGGTGCTTTTAGCAGCATTGAGAGGGGGATTTGAACCTCTAGACCTGATGTGCGGTCGAAAAATCTCTACCACTGAGCTATGCCTTATCTCCACAATTAACATCTTAACCCTCTTAACTGTGCACTGAGAATGAATATGTTTTATATTTATTAGGAAAGACAACAATTTGTAGGTCTCCAAAAACTCTGGTCTTCCTAAGAGACTCTCTCACCATTCGCGCACCAAGGTCACATGATCTTCTTAGAACGGTGATTCACTTTTCCAAGATAATCGATTGGTCAGTAGGCGGTGCTTTCATACGAGGTGATCTGTTGTTATCTCAAACATAAGACCCAAGTCAGGCCCAACAGTAGACCGTCACTGCGTGCAGCTCAGTGGTAGATCATTTGACGACAGATCAAGAGACCGCGTGGCCTCTTCCCAACACACAGCTTTGGATAAAAGCTGCTCAATTCATCCATTATAGACACTGTCCTTCTATACTGGATGAGGACATTTGTGTGGATCGAGGGATGAGAGGCTCGTGTGTTGCATTAGCATCATCTAGTGGCCATGCTGGAGTACTGCATCAGAGGCAAACCAGCTGCTTGATTGCGATGTCTTGGCATCACATTCCATTTACATGTGATTCCTCTTGTAGACACTTTCCCCCAAAACAACATCAGGAAATGAAAGTTCAGTGAGTGATGCGGTTAAGTGGTGTAGTGCAGTGGTGCAGCGACCCTGCGCCCATACCGCATCACAAGTAAACCTCCAGTTGGTGCCATAACAGAATTCTCAAGTCGAGTCCTCAGTTAACTAGCCTGGCTTCCAGCCCAACTTAACCCCGCCCACAAAATAATTTGGTCGTTGCTCTGATTGGTTGTAGGTCTATCCAATTGAGCGAAGAGGCATTTGTTTTACGAGTTCGGTTGAAACACGCCACATAGTCACAGCCCAACGGAGAGTTTTCAGACTCATATTCTGACTAGAATTATGAGTATGACAACGTCAGGCTATCAGTTAACAGCCCCGCCGTCCAGTGGAAACTGTTGCGCAATACTCACAGTCTCTGGCCGTCGTTCTGCGTGTAGAAGCTGACGGACTTGATGGTCGCCACGACCACCACCATGCAGAGCGTGACGGGGACGAACAGCATGATGACGTGCTTGGCCCCGTACTTCAGCGTCAGCTCCTCGTCCTCGTCTTCGTCGTTCTCCACCACCTGCGGGGGGGGGCGTGCGGCGGGGGGCTGGCCGTTCTGTTCTGTCGACCCCCCTCCTCCTCCCGCCCCTCCTCCTCTGGACCTCACCCCAGTCACCTCAGGCTCCGAGGGCTGCGGAGCCTCGTTCGCCTGGACGGGAGGGGAACGAAAAAGGGAAGGTGACAGGAGGAGAGAGGAGTGGAAACGAGAGCTCAGTCAACAAACCGAGCACAAACAAACCACATTCAGTGTGTGGTTCATTCCACACCTCTACAACAGCAACAGCAGGCTGGCTCACGCCACTATCAAGGCAGGACTGTGAGTCTGGAGCTCAGCCAGGCACGCTGCTCCTTTGCCCCCGAGAAACACTAACTCCGGCTGCCCTCCTCCACCCAGCCCTCCTCCACCCAGCCCTCCTCCACCCTGTCCTCCTCCACCCTGTCCTCCTCCACCCTGTCCTCCTCCACCCAGCCCTCCTCTCCACCCTGTCCTCCTCCACCCTGTCCTCCTCCAACCTGCCCTCCTCCACCCTGCCCTGTCCACACATGCCAGGTGACACTGCGAGGAGGAGGCGGCAGGGGAAATACTGTCAGGCTGCCTGGCAAGTCCAGACAGCACACCTGCCTCAGGTACCCACCAAGGTATGCAGCTTTATACCCTGGCTGGGATCCCGACAGCTATGCTGGGGGGGGGGGGGGGTACATTTACATTACATTCATTTAGTCATTCAGCAGACGCTCTTATCCAGAGCGACTTACAGTAAGTACAGGGACATTCCCCCCAAAGCAAGTAGGGTGAAGTGCCTTGCCCAAGGACACAAACGTCATTTGGCACGGCCCGGAATCAAACCGGCAACCTTTTGATTAATAGCCCGATTCCCTAACCACTCAGCCATCTGACCCCCCTCCCCCCCATACATTCTGACATCAAATTCATTTTGAGCTTCTGTGTATTGCAAACGTGGTTTCTCAAGCTTATGTTTTCCCCGATGTATCCTAGTGGACTAATGCTAATGTAGTGAATTAGTTTAGCAGATGCTTCTCATCCCGAGTGACAAGCAGGGGGATTTGAACCTGCAAATTCATGATCTACAGTCCAATGCTCCATCACTGTGCTACACTCATCCCCAGTGACAGCAGAGGTCTGTGTAAGCGTAGGAGGGCTGGACCATCCTAAATTGACCCACTTTCTCCTGACCTGAGAGGCTGCAGGTGTTGCTGTGGAAACACAGAAGCAGAGATAAGGGAAGCAGAGATAAGCCCAGGCTCCGAGAAGACTGGGGAGCCACTGAGACAGCAGGACTTTGACTCACGGGTGACACAGGCCACACCTTAGTCTGCAAACCTTTGACAATCAATCATTAATTGATTGATAAAAAACAATCATGGGGTCTAGCAACTGTCTGCGGGTCAAGAGGTTTCAGGTTCAGATCCCCCTCTGTGTGTCGTAAAAGTGTGTTTGCAAAATGACTATGTTATCATGCTCATGTAAAATATTCACATTCGCGACTTCAGCAACCATGTACCCTCTCAAGCTGGATTCATACTGACCATATTGTTCTCAATATCCTCTGCATTGTTGGCCATTGTTGGCTGAAAAGACTTGTGCTTTCACATGCAGGCAAAGTTCTTCTTTCCTAGAAGAGACAGAGAATATCGACTGTGTCAAGTGCAAAGTAAAGTATGTTGAAAATCTTGTGACTGGACATCAGTGACAGGTAACAAACACTGTGCATCATACTTAATATAAAATCGCTATTTTAATTTATGACATAGATGCTTTAATTCATAGATAAACGCAAGGATAAATAAAACAGAATAGCTGAAACGCCATACATCTGTCGTCACGTATGACAACACATGTGGGAGTAACTAAAGCGTTTCATAAAGTAAATATATAAATACATATTTTTATAGCCGTTCCCTGCCTCCTCTATCAGAGCCTCTCAGAGGGTCATTGGGAACATACTATGGACAGATTTAGCAAGTCAACAGTTACTATGACTTTTCCCTCCCTCGTTCCTTTCAGCGATGCCCATGTAACTAGCTGACCAGCTACATTCGCACCGGTCATGCGAACTACCGGTCATGCATTATACAGCAACTGTTTTCAAGCTGGACATAAGGACACAGCAACTACCTTCCCAAATCTAGCTTTACAAGTTGTTCAATTAACAGTTCTGACTTCTGGCATTGCCCAGGAATTAAAACGATAAGGAGACATGGCTAACTGTGGTTAGACTAATGATTGAGGCAGGGCAGCACGGCCGTGCCTGTTGTGTGGACGCAAGACGAGCGAACCTGGTGCTTGATGATGCCCGATCCTATTTCGTTTTCCGTTTGCTAGCAGACCAAAATACCAAAAATACAGAAGTTGCAAATGTGGTTTAGTTTCTACGATGATATAGGAGCCAGGGCGTTGCTGTCTTTAAACCCGGTTATGGGCACTTTCTTCCTTATTGTTCCTTGGTTCTTTTTGTTGAAGGCTTAGCATCCGGGCTGTAGGGAAAGTGCTTCCGTTGCTACAGTCAAATTTGGGAGGCATTCAAGATTGCAGAGTTTTGTTATTATCGTTTCTACACCTTAACGGCCCCGTTTAACAACGTAAATGGTATGTGTTGACTTAAAACTTCTAAAAATAAGACACGATTTTTCTATTAAGTTCGAAGATGACACTATTCTACACCAGGGTGGAATTTAAAACTATTCAACCGCAAACTCCACCCACATGATAATGAACTGGCTGGCTCATGGCTCAAAATGTATGTGCCCAATGCAAACGTTAAATGAAAAGACACGCCCCGTTGCTACGTATCTGAGTTTTTTTCCGGTGCAAGCTACATAGCAAACCGACCTGCTAGCGAAACCACGAGTAAAAGTAGCAAGATACGCGTGTAATTGAGAGCCCCTTGAAGAAATCATGGTCAGTTGCTTTTAATTTGACGTATACATGTGTATGTCGAGACATCTAACGCATGTAACCATTGTAACCAGGCTACTATTACTGAAGGCTCGTCTGGCGATAGGTTTCATCTGCCAATGCAATGCTGCCAGAAGCAAGCTAGCTAGCTAGCTAACTAGCCACCTCATACATTTATGAAATGGGGGATGGTAACACTGGCGACTGATGTAACATTACCTACGATATTTAGACATTCACTGAGACTATCAATGGTCACTAATACTGACCATTGATGGTGTACAGCTGTATACTGCAACGTGAACATCCAAGAAGACTGTTTGTAACCTAATAGGTTACAAACAGTCTTCTTGGATAGGATATTAGCCTAGTAGGGGGCAGTGCTGACTTACACTAACTAGCCTTGTGTTTTCCGTTCAAAACCAACAAATTAAATTTACATAACTATATACAAATTGGGCGAATTTATTTGGTTATATTTGTGGCTTTTCTGTTGATCAAAGTTGTTTGCATTTCTAACAGTCTTTCCGTGACGTGTTTGATATTTCAGTCTCACACCATTCTGCTCGTGCAGCCCACCAAGAGACCAGAGGGCCGTACCTATGCAGACTACGAATCAGTTAATGAGTGCATGGAAGGTAAATTCAATCAAAATGTTACCTGTAACGGACTGTCGTTTGCATTTTGTGTGTGGGGGGGGGGGGGGGGGGGGGGGGGGGGGGGAGGGGGGGGGGGAGGGGGGGGGGGTTACACGATAAACGGGTGATAATTATTCGGGTTCTAAATATGACAGAGGTTGAGTGAGTTTGAGTCCTCATCCGATGAGGAAAGTGGCCTAAGAATAGAAGCTCAGTCTTTTTGACATCTTCTTCACTTCCACAGGTGTGTGCAAGATGTATGAGGAGCACCTGAAGAGAATGAACCCCAGCAGTCCCTCCATAACATATGATATCAGCCAGCTGTTTGATTTTATTGACGACCTGGCTGACCTCAGCTGTTTGGTGTAAGTCTGCCTGCATGTTCTTCATCCACAGATTGGAACTTGAGTGACTATGTGACTTCGATTGCATATTAAATATTTCTCTTCATATTTTAGATATTTAGCAGACAACTTTGATCTCAAATGTTTGTGTTAAAGTGCATTCATGCTACACACACGCATACCTAATCTAATGTCTCTGCAACCATAGCTATAATCAGTTTGGGAGCTTGTACATCCCAGTAGCTGCGCCTGAGGAAGTTCTGTCTGCCATCTCTGAGGTGTGTGTGTGTGTGTCTCAGGTACCGTACTGACACACAAACCTACCAGCCCTACAACAAGGACTGGATCAAGGAGAAGATCTACGTCCTTCTGCGTCGCCAGGCCCAGCAGTCTGGAAAATGAGACCTGGAGCTCCAACATGCATGTGTGTGTTTGTGTGTGTGTGTGGGGGGGGGGGGGGGGGGCTGAAGGGGGGCGGGGGGGTTATTGGCAAGAATTGTAAGGGTAAGAATGGAAAAAAGTTTGAAGTCCATAATATTTTACTATTTGTAAGTTCTTTTTTTCTGGCACAGAGATTTTTTCCCCCGTTTTGTATTAAAAGGCCTACTTCTATTAAAAACGAAATACCTTGAACCTGATTTTGTTTATATTTTTGCTTTGTCTTCTCCCAAGTATTCAAATGTAGGCTGCTTTTGTTGGTTTATATAGACTACAAGTGCATCGTTTGACACTACTAGTTTGTTTGAACTACTCGTTCATCCGAAAGATGCAACCCAAAGTGTGCTTAATTTTAAGGAAACTAGTCGGGTGCTAGTCTTTTTATATGAATGGGCCTGATCACCCCAATCGATTGTTGTAGTCGATAATTCATGACAAAATGTATATAATTAGTTTGACGTTTCAGATCGGATTTAATAATGTTCTTGTCTCATATTTTGTCTGGTGCTGTCGCTGTTATGTCTCCTCGATATCGGGCTGAATTTGGTATGTGGGACCGAATTTAAGGGACACATTTCTCATTGGGCTCCGTGATCACACTATATGCGTACTGTTACAGCTCACAGAAGATCGCGCATTAACCAAGAGCGGGCATTTTTGAAGCGTTTGAAGCATGCCTGAAAAAGACAAGAGCACCCCGTACTCGCTTTCACATCTGAGGGGCATAGCGGCGGCCGGGCCACATTACTATTTTCTACCTTTGTGTTTCTGATCGGCTTCCACTCTTGTTTCTCACACCCACCCCAGTACCCCCACCCCCAGCACCCCCCTCCCCTTCTCCTTAGCATCTGAAAGACCTCTGAGTGAGAATCGATGGCGCAGAGGCCCGCTTGACAGGACAATAAACCACAAAGAAGGGGTGAGTTTTTTTGGGGTTGAATTGCCGAATTATTCTGACGGTAGAATGAGAAAACGATGGAGAGGGAGGTAGCATAGCTGTGCTGTTTACACAGACGTCTTTTGTTACTGCGAGATGATGTGCGGCGGAGACAGCGTCAGCCCCTACGGTCCCCCCGTTAAAGAAACCAAGGAGCATCTGTACCCCCCGTCCGTGCAGACACACATACATTCACAACATTGTTTCGAACGTTATTTTCTAGGTCTGCTCACTTCCACCTTACGCAGGTTATATTTGAGCATTTATGCGTCACTGTATCTTCATAACCAAGGCTATTTGCGTGACAATAATCGATCCTGCGCGCCGCTGCATGTTCGATGGGATCATTTGCTTATTTCAGCGCTCGATGCGGTACGGCAATGGTGTTAATGCGGCGGTTGTGAGTTGTAAACAAAAATATGACAGTGAAGCGCGGAGGAGGATAGTCTTATTTTAAGGGACCTCCCCTGAAAATTGAGCGAGCGAGCGAGGGAGTGATTTTGTAAAAGGCTGGCTGTTGCGAGGTTCATGCGTTCTCTTTATAGATACCCACGATGACAAGCCGTACACGCCAGTGGGTAGCCATCCATGAGCAGATTTGTCCTCCAGTTTGCACGTCTGTTTTAAGAGACTTCCTCACAATAATCTCGTTTACAAGTGACAGCCCCTTTTTGTCAGCTCTACGTTTATTGAATTGATGACAATAAAGATCGTGTTTACTGAATGTCGTACATCATTAGATAATGTCTCACAGTGGGAATAAATTAGCCTACTTAAGATTCTGTTCTAACATGAAACTCTCACCCTACAAATGATACAAACACACACACACACACTTCGTGTTAGGCTAGTATCAAAGGACTGCTAAACGATTAGATCGATTGTACATACAACCACGTGAAACAAGTGGGCTACATGGAACGAATCACTTCAACCTTAAATGACCTCGCAGCACGGACACGTCTGTTTGTAGGCTGTGAGGAGCAGTGATGCCCCAGCACACGGAGGTTCTGCCCCCGAGTCCAGCTGCCTCTCCTGCCTGGCCCCCAGCCCCTGCCCAGGCCTGAACCCCGGCCAACACGTCCCATGAGGCCACCACGAGAACTCTGTCTGTCTGCTCTGCATGGGGTCTCCCACATATGAAGTAGGTTCACATTACACCTCCCTGGATCACGCTTGCAAGGGGAAACAAAGTCAATGACATGTGTAACTACTCCGAACTGCATAGAATACCTTATCAGTGCACAACGTCTTGCTGGCTTTGTGGGGTTTTCATTGACAAGAGGCCAAAACTGAGAATGTGACCATACCTCACTTTCTCTCACCGTGGTCCTTCCGTTTCTTCTCTCTCTCTCTCTCTCTCTCTCTCTCTCTCTCTCTCTCTCTCTCTCTCTCTCTCTCTCTCTCTCCCTCTCCCTCTCCCTCTCCCTCTCCCTCTCCCTCTCCCTCTCCGTCTCCGTCTCCCTCTCTCTCTTTCTGTTTCTCTTTCTCTTTCCCTACTTCTATCTTTCACCTTTCTCCTCGCTTCCTCTTCCCCCTCCCCGTCTGCTCCCCCCTCTCTCCTCCCCCCCCTCTCTCTCAGTGGACATGGAGGATGAAGATGGGACTTGTCTACTTGATGTTTTGTGGTGAGTGTGTGAGGAAGATGGGACCTAACGTGTGTTGTGTGTGTGGTAGAGAGGTACTTGTGTGTTTGAGGTCCACAGTGTGTGAGAGGTAGAGAGTGTATTGTGGTGTGTGTGTGAGGTACAGAGTGTATTGTGGTGTGTGTGAGAGTACCCAGTATGCAGAAAAAGGTGGCTGGTTTGTAACAGCTCTTCTTCTGTCACAGCGATCCCCAGGCACTGAACGACTTCCTCCACGGGACTCATGAGGTAAGGACATCCACAGGTCTCCCTCCATCAAGACCATCGTGAGACACACACACACACAAAACATTGCCTTCCACACAGCCACAACCAGCACATGTATGTAGAGAGGAGGTGTTTGGTGAGGGAGCAGGGAGTACAGGTCCAGTACCAGTCATAGTTACTGAGTGCTGATTAGGAGCATGGTCCATCTAACCCTGGTTCTGCCCCCAGCTACAGGATGAAGACCTGCTGCTCAGCTCCTCCTCTGGGGAGCCCTCCCTGCTCACCGACGCCCCGGTGAGTCTGTCCGGTCCTCCAGCCAGGGTCACATCGGTGTCAAACTACGGTCACACCAGAGTCAAACTAGGGTGACACCAGGGTCGCAGGAACCTCTGGGGGTCTTGCTGTCTGCTACTCCCTGTTTGATGGTCTCCCTTTCTCCTTGTGTTCCTCCGTCTCTCTCCTCCAACCTTACTCCCCCCTTGCCCCTCACCCACACTCCCCCTTCCTTTCCCCCTCATCCCTGACCCCCCCCCCCCCCCCTTAGAGCCCTGTCTCTCTATTGGCTGAGGACAGCACCTCCCAAGACACGCCCCCCCCTGGCTGTGTGGATCTGTCCTTCCTGGAGGAGGCTCTGCTGGCGTCCCCGGAGCCAGACGCCTCCCCAGGGGCCGCTGGGGGGGCAGCCCAGGCAGGGCGTGCCGAGGACGAGGAGGTGGCCTGTGACATCCTCCAGCAGAGTCTCCAGGAGGCTGACATCACAGAGCAGACCATGGCTCTGGAGGCGGGCCTGGATCCCCCTGGGGAGGGCCCGTCTCTGTATGCCCCCGGCCCCCTCGTCTCCCCTCCTGTCATGCCCTTCCTCCCTAAAGTGGTGCCCTTCCCCCCCGCCCTGCCCAGGGACACCCAGGCAGCGGTGGAGCCCCCCCAGCCCTCCCTGCTGGCCGTGGGGCCGGGCTGCCCCTCTCTGAAGCCCACCGCTCCTCAGCTCATGGGTCTCCTCCCTGGGAGCGTGTTCCCCGCCCCTCCCCCCGAACCCTCCTTCTCCCTGAGTCCTGTCCAGGACTCCAGCATGCTCCTCCAGAAGGCCCTCCCCGGCTTGACAGGGCGCCCCCTCATCGCCCCCAGCCTGAGGACCACCCCGGGCCCGGGAATCCTGCTCCAGAGGGGTCCCCTCCCCATCCAGCCCAAGCTGCCCATCAGCATCCAGCCCCGGCTGGTACAGATCAGCCCCAAGCCTCCCGGGCACAAACCCTCCTCGGGTCTCACCTTTGTCCCTGGGACCACGTCTCCCAACATCCTGCTGTCCCCTCCTCCGGGCCCCCATCTCCCCTCGCAGCCCCCACCCGGCCCCCAGCCCCCCAAGCCTGTCAGCCTGCAGCTCCTCAATCAGGGGGGCTCCTTCGTGCTGCAGCCCCAGGGCCTCTTTCAGGGCCAAGGCCAGTTCCTCCTCCCCAGCCAGGCCCCTGTCACCCTGTCCCAGCCTGTGGGGGCCCCTCGGTCCCTCCTCACACCTGGCCCCCAGGGCCCCCCCATCCAGGGCGTGTCCTCCTCGGCAGGCCACCTGGTTGACGGCTCCCAGATCCTGACCGTCCCCCATCGCCACCTCAACTTCAGCCCCGTGTTCACCACGCCGTCCGGGCAGCTGACTCTGCGCCAGGGCGCCCTCCTCTCCGGCCCCTTGCAAATCCAGCCGGCACCCCCTACAGTCTTCCAGATGCCGGCGCAGCTAGCGTCTGCCTACGCCCCAACGGGGCCAAGCCAGCGTGCCACACTGGTCCACAGCCCCGCCCTGGGGAACCACATCACCCTGATCAACAGCTCCACCATGCTGCCCCCAGACCTCGCGTCCATCTCCATCCTCAACGGTGGCCCCGTGGTGCAGGGGCTGCCCTTTGCCACCCCAGCCCGGAGGGGGGCGGTCACGGAGGCCCAGCTGAGCCTGCAGCAGGCGTCTGTGGTTCTGCTCCCGGAGAGGCCGCCGCTGGAGGGAAGGAGAGGAACAGACGAGCGGGAGCAGCAGCGGGGCCAGGTGAGACCCTCCACACGTCCAGGTTGTGAGGAGGCAGAGACGAGGGGATGCTGAAAATAGAATGGGTTTATTTTGGAGACCCTTTCGTCCCAAATCTACGTATAGGGGGAGGAGCTTCTCTTGCCGGAAAACCTACACACAGGTGGTGATAATTGCTTTGTTGACTTTGTCCCGACAGTCAAACAGACACGTTCTCCAACACGCCGCTCCGCAGTCTGTGGTCCCAGGTCTCCAGCCCCCCTCCCCCCCTGTGGTCACCCTGCTGCCAGCCCCCCAGGCCAGCCCCCCGGGCCCCGACCCCCCACCTGTGGCGGCCCCCCTGCCCGAACTCATGCTGCCCCAGAGCGACAGGAAGCTGGAGGAGGTGCCCCTGGGGGCCCAGACCTTCATCCAGAACATTCTGCAGGTCTGTCTCTCCATCATGTTGACTACCTGTCAAGTGTAACTAAACACCAAAGCCAGGTCAACTCCCATAGTTAATACTCACGCGCTGAGAAATTCATCAATGCTGGGCATAATTCCGACAAATCTTTGCAAAAGCTATTTTTGCTCAGAGTGGTTAAAAACGTTTGAGGAAATTTCCTACAAATGAGAGCTTTTTCGAGGTAATCTGAAGTATGACGTTGTGGATGATAATTGGCCATGTTCACTTTGAGGGTTTGAAGAAACCTTACATTTACACATTTACATTTAGTCATTTAGCAGACACTCTTATCCAGAGCGACTTACAGTAAGTACAGGGACATTCCCCCGAGGCAAGTAGGGTGAAGTGCCTTGCCCAAGGACACAACGTCATTTGGGAATCGAACTGGCAACCTTCAGATTACAAGCCCGATTCCCTAACCGCTCAGCCACCTGACTCCCTGAAACCTTGAAATACCCCACTCACATCTTTCTCTTTATTAAATATGAAAGGGCAGGCTAAGGCTGCCATTGAGGTGAGGTGGTACTCTGTCATGCTAAATCAAAACAAGCTGAAAGGATAACCTGCCTGTGCCATTTCCATGTGATGATTCTCTCCACCCCAGCAGAAGCATCTGTGTCCCAGCCCAGCAGCGGAGGCAGTCAGGGCTGCTCTGCCCATGGAGCCCGAGGAGCCTCACACCTCACCCGTGGCCAATCCGACAGAGGACCCGCCCCCCACGCCTTCACTCATTGGTGAGGCCTCCGGAGCCCTATCTGTCCTGACCAACCAGGAGCTGACCGAGGGACTGTCTGCGCTGAGCCACCCCTGTGGGATGACCTCTCCTCTGGGGTCTGAGAGCCAGGACCCAGCCGTGCTCTGCTCCCCCCTGGACCAGGCCCTGGACATCACCCCGCCCCCCAGCAGGGCTTCTCCAGCTGCTGGGGGGGGCAGCTCAACTCCCCAGGCCCGACTGGCCGAGTACAGCAGCCCCCTCGCTCCGGCCCCCAGCGTCTCCGGGCCTCTGGGACAGTTGGACCCCCCCTATATGTCTGTGGAGGGGGGGCCCCCTGCTGTCCAGCAGCACACACAAAACAGTGAGTGTGTCATGAGAAGCTCAAATGAATCCATCCCTCTGTAGATGTAAAACAACAGTTGCCGTTGCTTGGTTTGATTGGTTTAACTGAGTTTCTTATCTCTATGTTTCCCTCACCTAACTTCATTGTTACCACTGTTATCATCATCCTCATTTTCATCGTTGGCATCATCTTACATGCCACCAGCTGCTATCTCGGACATGGAGGGTATAACCTTTAGTCTTGAAGTCCACCTGCCTTCCCCTCCACCCCAGCCCCCCAGACACCACCTCCACCATCCCCTGGCCCAGGATCTGCAGTCAGGGATGAAGGTAAGAGACAGTCCTGAAGATGAACTGCATTCCCCTGATGTGTTTGTCCTAAAACGATACCCTTGTAATGTCCTCCAGGTTCCAGGCCCTGCGGAGGAGAGGTGGGAGGAGATACTAACACCAGCCATGCGCAGACACAGGTAAAGAGAGGGGGGGGGGGGAGGGAGAGGAGGGAAAGGGGGGGAGGTGAAGCACGATAAGGTAAGTACATTTCTTCAAGATGATTTATGTGATAGTTGTGCTGATGTGTGGTGTGTGTGTGGTGGGGTGTGTGTGGTGTGGGGTGTGTGTGGGGTGTGTGTGGTGTGTGTGGGGTGTGTGTTCTCCCCAGGCTCCAGCAGCAGATGTTCTTGGACCAGGAGGCGGTCCACAACCCCGCCCCTTGCATGCCCTTCTCCAGTCTAGAGGAAGCAATGAGAAACCTGCTCCCTTACCACACCTGTGCTGGGCTGGAGGCTGTACACACACACTTCAGCTCAGGTAAACCTGGAGCCTGTACGTATGTTTCACTATTGGTTCAGTCAATAGTGAGGAACCTCCATGTTAGCCATCACAAACGATGTGAGTCATCACATCGTTTGACTCCTGTGTGTTTGACCTGCACTGTGTTACTCTGCAGTGGACGAGCGGTTTGATTCGGTGTCAGCGTTTCTCCTGAACCGCACCAAGGACATGGTCAACAAGTACAGGCAGCTACTGGTGGGGGAAGCCCAGGTTAGAACAGCTCACCAGCCCCCCCCCCCCCCCCCCCCCCCCCCTCATGAACCTTCTCCACTTGCTGGCTGTTTGTCAGCAAGACATTCACGACAACATTAAGCGCTATATATATATATATATATACACAAAATAATATAATTTTTTATTGTACAACAATTAAAATTCTAAATTGCATTACCATCTTTGTCAGATCACTCATTAAATGCATAGATTCTGACATTTACATGCCATTCTTCAGAGGTTATTTGCAGCAACATAAAAAGTACATCAAGTTTAGGTATGTTTGTTTCATGTGAGTGTGTTGTCCCAGCAGGTGAGCCCATCTGCAGAGATGGTGATGCTGGAGAGGCTGTTCCTCCAGGCGGAGCGCCTGGCGCTGGGAGAGGAGAGGAGGAGGGCCCGCAGAGACCCAGGTCAGACCCCACCCAGCCCTGACCCTGACCCAGCCTTGACCCTGACTCAGCCCCGACCCCTGACCCTGATCCTGACCCACCCCTGACCATGAGCCTGACATAGACCTTGACCCAGCCCTGACGCTGACCCTTGACATTGCCCTGACCCCAACCCTGTCTTGATACTAAACCTGACCTGATCTTAACTCCAAGCCAGACTCTGAATTAACACTGAATCTGACCAGAACCCTTACCTCAACCTAAATCCCACCATGATCCAAACCTAACCTATCTCACCCTAACCCAACCTAACCTATCCCACCCTAACCCACCCTAACCTTCTTATTACAGAGTCCTTTCTGATGGACCTTTGTGCACCATCGTCCGCTCCCCCTTGTGCCTACACCCCCTCTCCCCACGTCCCCTCTGACAGCCCCCCATCCTCCCCTGCCTGGATGCGCCTGTCCACCCGCCCGCCCGGCCTCCGGACCTACCGCTCCAGCACCAGGGGGGGTCTGAGGCTCACCATCAAACATGAGTCCGGCTCCAGGAAGGTTGTCCTCAACTCCGCTTGCGACCCCTCGCGACGCTCCGCCCCCTCCGGCCTCAAACGGAACCACGCCGGGCAGCTGACCAATGGGAGCTTGATCGTCAAGGAGCAGAGCCCTCACGGAACCAATGGGACACCCTGTCCTCTGCCCAGGGCGGGGATATCCAACGGCGCCCCGCCTCCGAACGCTGCTGAGGAGGTTGGGCATCCCGGACGGACGGAAGTGCGGACGGAAGTGCGGGGGCAAGCGGCGCCGCGAGTGACTCCCAACGCCCCTCCTCTGTCGGAGCGCCGCACCGCCTGTGGGGCTCCGCCCCCTCCAGACTCCAGCGGCCCTACCCTAAAGAGCTACAACCCCCTACCCCGCCAGCCCCTGCCCGAGCCCCACCCGGCCGAGCGCCTCCCCCCAGAGGACCACATGCTCAGTGAACACCTGCAGAGTGCCATCGACAGCATCCTGGAGCTTCAGCGTCTACAGGGTCCTAGCGCCCCCACTCCCCGTAGCCAGCAAGCTCCCGCCCTGGACCAGGGGGTCACCAGCATCCTGGAGGGACACCTGTAGGAGGGGGGGGGGCTCTGGGAGGGGGGGGGGCTGGGAGACTCTGGGTTGCCAAGGGGGATAGGGGCACACGACAGCAGCACTATTTATGTCCTGTAGTTGTTAGATACTTCATTTGATGTACATATTTGTGGAAAATCTATTTAAATAGGAGATATTTACAGTTTTAGTGGTAGTTTAAGGTCATCCACAGGTCAAAAGCAGAGCAGGTGTAACCTTCATCAGCATATAGTATATAAGTAATAGTAGGGTGAAGAAGGAGAGGGTTAGACTGAGATTATTCAATAGTTTTCTAGAGAATTCCGTTGAAATGTGAATGGTTTTGTTTTTTTGCCTTGCGCTAAGCCGCCAGGGTACTTACTTTGATCATCTGTGCCAACTGTGTTCAAGATGAGTGACGTCGATCAAGGGAAGGTGTGTGTGTGTGTGCGCCTGTGTGTGTGTTTCTTAATGTGACTATGTGTGCCTGGATGTGAGGGGCTAGGGAGTCTGAGGAGAGTTGAGATGGAGGGTGTCAGGGACGTCGCACTCTTCAAACCTGACCCCCCCCTTCGGCTTGTCAGACCCCAAAGAGGTCATGTGACCTGCTCCATCCCGTATACACCAGCGAACGTTGTGTCTGCAGTCTCTGGAGCGCAGGAGCCTGTCCAACACAGCTCCTGGAGGAGGAAACCAAGAGG